>NC_056599.1:44209252-44209466 GCF_018340385.1 Cyprinus carpio
ACTGTCTAACCGTGTCTACACCGGACGGCCTTGTTCATATAGGGCGAAACATCTCTCTCACTCAGCAGTACAGTAGGCCTATGTGAGCGGAGTGGAGCAGCAACAATTTGCCTCCTCGCTCCTAGCATTTAATAATCACTCCGCTCCGCGTTTATTGATACCAGAAACACTGCTCCGCCTTCACTCCGTGGCTAAAGTTGAAATGTTATGTTCA
>NC_056599.1:44209650-44209719 GCF_018340385.1 Cyprinus carpio
TATAAAGATTTTTTAACATTTCGTCAGTTTATTTATCTACAGATCGATGCATTTGTTACAGATTTCTGC
>NC_056599.1:44210076-44210373 GCF_018340385.1 Cyprinus carpio
AACACCGCTCCGCTCATACTCTGCTCGGCAGCGTGTCTCAAACACGCAGGGGAGGCTTGAGCCCAATCATTCTCGAAACATAAAATATTTATTTTATTTCAATTTTCATTTTTGTGTTTCAGAGGAAAAATCAGTGTTAAGGCATCTCTCCGTTACAGACCGTTCTGAAAGAAGAATTTATGCAAATGCGTATAAAATTCTTTAAAAACTTTAACAGAGATGTCTAGATGTTATTTAATAGATCTGCCTCCCACGTAAGATTTTTCTAGTTACTAGTCGTTCATTTGTCATTATTCA
>NC_056599.1:44210602-44210754 GCF_018340385.1 Cyprinus carpio
ACACTTGAATATGAATAATAATTTACACGCTTTCTGTAGATATATTTCTCATGTATGTGAGACACCCAGATTTTCAGTTATTTCATTATTCATGCATGCGCATTAATAATTTTTGCACAAACACTTGAATATGAATAATAATTTACATTTTG
>NC_056599.1:44211745-44211829 GCF_018340385.1 Cyprinus carpio
TTTGCTGGCATCAGGTTACAACATCATGCAGTTGCTGCAGATTTTGCTGGCATCAGGTATAAAGCACTTTGAACAAACAGTTTA
>NC_056599.1:44211967-44212032 GCF_018340385.1 Cyprinus carpio
ATCATTTCTGCCTGTTGACTACATATGTAAATTGAAAACAAGCATTTTCACAACTACTTTTAACA
>NC_056599.1:44212252-44333974 GCF_018340385.1 Cyprinus carpio
TACAACTACTTTTAACAATTTCTGCTACTTCTAAATATATCTAACAACATGTCATATTTCCTCCAGATTCAATGTGATTGAGCTCTTATGTTCGTGCCTCAACAGTAATAAATGTGCCACCAGAAGAACAAGCATGGATTTGTGGATTTGTGTTGGTAAGTCTTTTTTATAGGAGCTTATGCTGAAAGTGTGTTTAAAACATAAAAGTCGTCTTGCGATTTGATATGTTATGGAATTACTTTTGTAGTGTTTCCTTGGTTTATGTCGATATTGGTCTATTGGTGTATGCAAATTTCCAATGTGCTTATGTGTTGTTCTTTTCATTCATTAATACAAATATATTTCTCTTTTTAGGCAGTACAGCATAATAATCTCCAAGTAATTTTTTTTTAATGTATTTTTTTTGTTGTTGCACTGTATCTATTACTAACTTACATTATTTATGTACTTAGCTACTCAAGGATTACCATTTATATTGTTTATATATCAGCTGATATATAGATACATTTTCTATGATTAAGTAATGTTTCAACAGGATATGGAAATTTAACGTATTCTTTATATGCAAGTGATACTGTACTAAGTACCACATTAAGAGATGTTATTTGTTGCTAATTGATATTTGAAGATTGCAAACTCAGTTTATTTTTTCAATGGATAAGAAACCTAAAAATATGACTTAGTAGACTTAACAGAAGATTTTTACATGCACAACCATAAAAACGGGTGTAGTCAGATGATGTAACTTTGTAGTCTGTATATGGCTAGAAGTTATAAACAGCTTGGAATTTGTTTTCCTGTTCCTTTTTTATTTTAATATTTCATTCTTATCACTCATACCAGGTACTATGACATGGATAATTATTAAGTATTACATTTTAGGGAAAGACTTTGTCTGCCTGGATCTCTCTCTTCTTCTGCATCACATATTGTTGTAGTGCATGATGTCTTCTGCTGGCCTTTTAAGTGAATGCAGTTTGTAAGAACTTAATGCATTTGTGAAGGCTGAGAAATTATTGCGGATATGTTGATAGTCCACTTTATTCATTATCTACAAAATACTTAAAAGACCTAAATTGTTTCTTTTCCGATTAGGGCAATTACATTTAAAGAGGTATTTTTATGTGACTAGGGAAACTTGCTACATACAGCTCACCAGGCAGCTACAACAATGGAGCTTTATAAACAAGTTTCACGAGAAGTTGATTGTTCTTAATTATATATATAGGATATATAGGAGGATATATATAAATATAATTCCCCCATAGCTTTATGTATAGCTGCTTTTCAGAATTAACTAAATGTACTAAATGAGCCAATCCCCATGGTGTAGTGTGCCCTTTGGCAAGTGTGCTTAATAACAAAGGATTTGGGCAATGTTTAACTTGGGCAAACACTGAAAAAGTATGGAAATGCTAAGGTGACAGGTAGCATCAGGACCACTTATTGAAAAAGCCATATATAGGGAAGTGATAATACATGGATGTTGTAAATGTATCGTTTAGAGCAAATACGTTGTAGCTGTGAGTCCAAGGGACTGGCCTTGGTCTTGAGGGTGATGATGTGAGGGGGAGTGGTGCACATACGCTATGTAGGGGCAGCTTATTTTGCAAACATTGTGAGCCTCTTTTAAAAAGTTTTTGAACTGGAAGTAAAGGTAGGTCGCTCTATGAAGAAATACGAGAGATGCTGTCAAAATGGTATAACGAGAGCAATTACTTGTACTTTCTCAAGACTTTCTGATATGATGTGAGGTCAGCATAATTATTTAGGCAGCTTGTCTCTTGTAACGGTGAGAGCCTCCTTTTGGAAAGTTATTGTAAACTGGAAGGTGTCTCTATGAAGAAACCCATAGAATAAAGAGATGCTGTAAATGTATAATTTATGGCAAATAATACTTGTACTTCTTTTAAGACTTCTGTATATAGTCTCTAAAACAAGGTCGCTATAATTATTTAGCAGCTTGTTTTGTAACGGTGTGAGCCTCTTTAAAAAAGGTATTGAAACTTGAAGTGAAGTTATGGTGTGTCTATGAAAAACACAGGGATGGCTGCAATGAATGTTTTTATGGCCAAGTACTTGTATTTCACATACTTCTGATTGCTCTACCAGGTCCACATAATTAGTTTAGCAGCTTGTTCTGTAACCCTGCAGGAGCCTCTTTTAAAAAGGTATTGAACTGGGAAGTGAAGTTATGGTGTGTCTATGAAGAAATACAGGGATGCTGCAGATGTCTGTTTGACGTCGACTCATATTTCAGGCTTCTGATCTGTTCTGCAAGGTCACATGATTTCATGTAGCAGCTTTCTGTCCGCAACCCGTGTGAGCCGTCTTGTAAAAAGTAAATTGAACTGGGAGCCCAGTAATGGTGTGTCTATGAAGAAACTTGGGGATGCTGTCATATTGTCAGTTTGATGGCCGATAACTCACTATTTCAGGGCTTCTGATCTGTTCTACCAGAGGTCCCTTGGTTATGGTAGCAGCTTGTTTTGTTAACCGTGTGAGCTTCTCCTGTAAAAAGCTATTGACCTGGAAGTGACTTCATGGTGTGGTCTATGCAGAAACTCTTGGATGCTGCAAATGTCTGTTCTTTTACTGGCCGCAGTACTTCTACTTTCAAGAGTTCTGATATGTTCCCTCCAAGGTCGCCATAATTATTTAGCAGCTTGTTTTTGTAAATCAGTGTGAGCCCCTCTTTTAAAAAGGTATTGAACTGGAAGCCGAAGTTATGGTGTGTCTATGAAGAAATAACATGGATGCTCTGCAGATGTCTGTTGTGAAGGCCGATACTCCTATTTCCAGGATTCGCTCTGCTCTGTTCTGCAAGGTCACCTCAATTATTTAGCAGCTTGTTTTGCTACAATATGAGACTATTTTTGAAAAGTTATTGCACTGGGAATTTGTGTCAATGGACAAATACATAAAGTGATGGTTCTTTTGAACATCTACAACTAAATACTTCCTGTTTGTTATTACAGACTTGATGTATGTTATTTTTTGTCAGGGATACATAATATTGCTACTTCTAGCAGATCAACCTGTTCCCCTTCTTTCAAAAGCTACTACAGTGGATGACGCATACGTCTATGAATCCTTATAAATCAGTGATGGTCCAAATTAAATATATATGTGGAGGCACAAATTTTTTATAAACCATCTTTAAAGACAGTTTTACATAGTTTTCTAAATGTTCACCCTCAAAATGAACATCCTGTTTGCTGTCAGGAGTCTCTGAGTAACTTGTCAATAATCTGATGGATTCAGTACCATGCAAAGTGATATTTTTGCAGGACTGCAAACATTAATCAATGCATGTGAATTGTGAGAGTTTAATGTTAAACAAAGATGTCATAAAACAGAAAAACATACAAGATAGTTTAGCCATTATTTTCATTCAACACCTTGGAGACCCACTGTTAAGTCTCTTTTATTATACTTAAAAATCAGAAAGGAGAAAAAAAGTGAATAAAACAAGATGTGGTTGTAGTATGTTCTGTAGGGTCCAGACAAGATTTTCCAACTTGCTTCAGAGAAGGGTGTGCGGCCATGCTTTCAAAACCTAATGAAATAAATCATGTCATTGTTACAAGCAATACATCAACACAGTTCTTGTTCATTATGAAAAAAAAAAATAAATAACAACAAAAACAACTTTTTTATTTATGTTCAGGAGATTACAAGTGATTTCCCACTTGTCTGAATTGTACACATACTACAGTCTGGCACGCTCATTCCTTCTTAAATTCCTAAACATCTTTTCAAACACCATCATTATAATGCAATTTTATTGTGGCTAAAGGAAATTCTAAGGCATTACAAGTAAGTAAGTGTAAGTGACAACAATGCATGATATTACAGCACATCTGTAGCTGGCTACAGAATACCATTCACCGCACAGAACCTAACTTTGATGGTCCCTAACGAATTTCCAGCACTACATTGCCATTCAGCATATTCCGCTTCTAACATGCTATAAAAAAAACAATATTATTTGGCCATTTTTTGATCAATTTTGAAACTAAATGAATCATATTCACAACAGAGGTCACTGATTAGAAAATATGCCAAAAAAACCTTATTGCACATATATAATTTGAAAGTTATTGAACGCCGGAAATGTGGGAAAAGGTAATGCCACATACCAAGATCAACGTAATGTTTGTCTGGGACTGACCAGGTTCACGGTAAGAGCTACGTGACCGTTTAAGAAAAATACCTATGGGGACTATTTTAATTACATTCGGTGGACTTTGCTCATGTGGTTGATGTATATATACTGGGTGGGGTGAACACATCTTCAAAATTAAAAAAATGACTAAACTGTTTTTTGTCTTTATTGAAGTATCACTGATATATTTAAAATTTTAAAAAATTGTGTCCCCCACACAAGAATGTTAATAATCAACAATTGTTTATAATATTTGTTGAATAATGAAAATGTTAATGAGGTAAATGTAGAACAACAATACAGACAAAGACACAAAGCCAGATTATTTTGCTGAGGCTTTTAACAAGAAATATCACACCAATGAAATCTATTCTATGTTAAGTTCATTATATGTTACTTCTGATAGAGAGGAGTCTGATGTTGATGATAATGATGAGACAAGAAGTGTTGTAAATGTTGTGTCACAAACTGAAATGGTGCAAATGAAAACTGAAGTTGTGAATGTAAAAGAACAGATACAAGCTTTAGAAATTAAACTTACTGATGCTGTTGATAGTGCTCTGAATAGAGAGACCAGTTTGAGGCAAATTATCGATATCAATCTCTCCAAGTTAGAAGAAAAATGTACTCAGGGTTTGGAAAGGTTGGAAAGAGCAATGGTGAATTGTTTGTTACGTTGAGATGAAAAATGGGAGAAGCTGCTGCTGAAGGTTAAATTCTGCAGTACTCCTACGTCTCCACGGTTACTTAAGAGTAGAACCACTCTGTCTCAAACCCATTATGGGCCTGTTGTTAATGTATCACAGACTAGTACCCCTAACTTGACTGGTTTGGCTGGGGCATCTTTCTTCTGCGCAAATCCACCAATAAGACTAGAGTTTCCTGAATTCAGGGTATCTAAGGAGATTGCGGATGTATTGGATTTTTTAGAACGATGTGAAAGCTACATGGAGGTAAGACCTCTTTGCACATTGAGTACAGCTTCTACTGGAGGCCAGCTTTAAAAGCACCAGCCCTGAGTTGGTGGAGGGTGGCCAAATGTACAGTCCATGGGATTGGAAACTGAAAGAAGCTTTCTGGCGGCCCTCTCTCCTGCAGACTACATGGAGTGAAGCGGGAGGAAAATTTGAGAATGATGGCAGCAACCTGGGACAAAAGCTCAGAGATTCCTGTGAAGGCGATTACAGCCTTGTGCATAAATGGAAACCTGAGCTGAGGGGAGGAAGAGCTTGGTGAATAAATTTCAACATGAAAATGGGGATGTATATCAATATTCAGTTACAAACCCCCCCCCCCCAATATTTCAACATGAAAATTCACAGTAGATCGTAAAATGAAAATATGAGAACCATTTTATTTTGTAAATAATTTGTTCCTAATCAAATATGCGAGTTTGCTCAAGTAATAAATCAAAAATACTCTCCACAACCGGGATTGGTAACGCTTCAACCAAATGAGTTGCACCTTCACCAAAACAACGCGAGTGGTGTTTGAATGGGAGAACACACGGGAACGTTAGTACCCAAAATGAAGAGAAGGCCTTTGCACAGCAGATCACACCACCAAAGGAGAATGCAAAAAAATGTTTACAACAGAATCGAGGTATGAGAATATTGTGTAATAGCTAAGTACACACCACATATATTCTTAGCTTAGCTAACTTACTGCAATGTATTTACTAGAAACTATCAGTATAATAACAAGTTACACCAAAGTGCAGCTGTCTATTTTTGCTAGTTTATTTTTTCAGTATTAGTGTCTGTAATTATCAATGACAAAGTTTTTTATCTTCACATCTGTGTGTTGTTTTTCTTTCCTAAATTAATCCTGACTTTTGATACTCTAATTGGATTAATGAAGCGATTTAAAGTGGCTAACTCATTAAAACAGTGAAACGCCTGTTGCCTACTACTGCGGTTCCAATACTTAATTTCTTTCTTTTGATAATCTCTACTACTATGTTAGAATTTTTATGAATGATGATTATACACAAATTTCACTACTATGAGGTGTATAATCTCTAAACAGTGTCTTTTATAATAGATTCCGAGGTAAATACTACTAGCAGCGGGTAGAAAAGTCAGCAGAGGGAGAGGGAGGAGCAGGTGATCAGGGTAAAGAAGATGCCATTCAATCAATAAAATAAAATAGGAAACAGTATAGAAAAACAGCAGCTTTGTAAAGTTAGGCTATGCATTAATGCCTTTAATGTTTTAAAGACTCCAATAAACAGCTTTATACTAAGTCAAGTTCCTAAGGCTGTCAAGAAACTGTTTCACATTCCGGCTTTTCTCTATCACAGTGAGGAACAGGGTTATAGAAGACAACAGACAGGCAGCTCTTTCAGACAAACGGGTAAGAAAACAGGGAGGGGTACAAAAATGTTTAAAAATGTTTGATCATCAGATTATTATACATCTTTAAAAGTATGCTGTGATTTTTATGAGTTTTATTTAATGAGGATTACTTGGTCAATTAAAAATAGTCAAATGTATTTTTTTAAAAAAATAGATATTAAGAATAGATTGTATACAGTGTGGTTTAATAATTTGTTAGTTTTTGGTGTTTTAGTTTTATGTCTTAGTGGTTTTGTTCTTATATCAGATGATTCAGATCCAATGTGAAAGTAGCAGCTGATTAAACCAATCAAAAGAAGGACAGGAAGAACATCTTGACTGTGGGTAATGACATTAAGAAAACACTAATGAAAAGTCTATTCAGTCAATAAACTGGCTAAAACTGTAATATGTGTACATCAAGCAGGAGGGACAGGGTGACGGCTAAGGTCAAGTTCAGCGCAATTTCAGATGACCAGGTAAGAATAAACACTTTGATAGGAATACAATTTTTGATATGACAAACTAAATGTACAATTTTCTATACTGTACACAATATACTGAGGGGAGCTGTTTGGTGTGTAACAGTGTTGTAATGTCAGTTTCAGAATTAACCTAATGTTAGAGACCAGCTGAGCACAGACAACAGGGACAGATAAGATTCAGGAATCAGTCACTTGCTTAAAGCCTGTACATCCTGATCCCAAGTTTATAGGAAGCACTAGAGCAAACTATGTGCTACACTTTCAGCAAAAAATGGTTTCAGATGTTCCCATGGCTGCATTACAGTACCGACATTAAAAGGGGTTTTTATGCTTTTATTGTGCAAAAAGTCCCCAACAAGAAGACAATGCTTGCCTCTAAGATGGATCCCGCCTTTTGAGTACTGGGTTTAGAACTGGAAAAAAGGCAGTTGAAAAGTTTACAGCCCATGCTAAAAGCCAATCCACTACTGCATGCAACAACTGTATGCTCAGGAACAAACAGCGCCAGCATCACAGCTTTCCTCAGCTGTTTCTGTATCAACAGGGAGGGAAGCAAGAAATGCATTGCTAAAGATTGTAGGGTGTATTCAGTATTTGGCTCTACAAGGTATTGCATTGGCCATGCAGAGGCCATGCTGAAGAGAGGGGGAATTTTTCCCAACTTCTAAAATGCATGGGAGCAGATGATCCAGCCCCTTGACAAGTGGCTAGCACAAAGCATAATTACACAAATCCTCAAATTCAGAATGAACTACTTCTGTATAATGAGCAATGGCATCATCAGAGGAATAACCACAACATTCCATCCCTTACTGTTACTCAGGTTTGCCTTATTCGTTGATTTTCTGGAGCATAAGATGTCTGGAGTTACCGAGCAGAGAGCTCTACTTGTCTCGCGTTTGGCTGGACTACGACAGGATTCCTCATGAGGGAATTCATTGGTTTTTGCGCAGTGACAGAAACTACAGAAGAGAGTCTTGCAAAAGAAAATGGCAATGGATGTACTTCTCGATTACATTTGCCATTATCTGGATTTAGCATTGGCCAGACATATGATGGTGCAGCCAATATGTCTGGCAAATACTCAGGAGCACAGGCTGTAATTAAAAAGAAACAGCCTTTGTATCTTTATATGTGCACTGTGGAGCACATGCTGTGTGTAAACCTAGTTACCCAAAAAGGCATGCACAGCTTCAAACTGCTGCGAAATTCTCTTAACGGGTTTTGCATCAGCTAGGAAATCTGTAAAGCCTATCCCCGGTAAATTCAAAGAAAAGTTTAACCAAGATTGCTAGGACAGATCATGGTATCGCACAAAAGCCCTCTCGAAAGCCTCTCTGTCAACAAAGGGACGTGGACAAGTGCGGACACCAAGCTGTAAACATCTGTTCTCAACGCAGTTATGATTCTGTGCTGCACACTTCCCTAGAGGAAATGTCAAACAGTAATGCTCACATAGTGCAGCCACGCACCCGCCACACCAATGGCTTGCACCAACAATTTCTCAAAGGCCAGACCTTACTGGGGACCTTGTGTTGGCAGGAGCTGCTGTGATTGGAGAATTGGAGTGTTTTGAAGTGCTTCTCTCCAAAACGAAAGACACCAGACTATCTCTGGGCATGAAAAAGCTGCCATTTCTTGTGTTCAGAGATGCAAGCTTGAAAGACAAAAGAAATGAAGATGCCTTTCAAAGTCTTTTTGAGCAAGCAAATGTGATTGTGGATTCTCTAAATCTAGAACCTATCAAAGTTCCAGAACCAAGGCGACTTCCTAAGTGTTTTAGTACAGATGCAAGCACATACAAGCCAAAAACTGCAACAGAGTATAAGTTAGTACAGAGAGTTGAGTTTTAGTATCAGGTGCTTGATTGATGTGGTTGAGGTCAGGGGAGCTCAATGAAACGTTTTCATCAGGAAAGATCTGCTGGCTGACCGTGCAGACATAGCAGAAACTAGAGGACACTACTGCCTCACTGGACAAATTGATTCAGTGTGTTGTGAGTATCCTGAGATCAACAGCCAGTTGCTTGCAGTTCAGTTACCAATGTTTAGGCATAACTACCAATTTGGATCCAGTATGGAGGCAGCAAACATTCTTAAAGGTTTGTCAGTGGAAGTCGTTGGCCTTTTCAGTGAAGTAGAAACTCTGGTCAGGTTGCTTCTGGTTGTACCAGTGTCATCTTCTGAAGCAGAAAGGAGCTTTAGCACCGTTAGAAGGTTAAAAACTTGGCTACGCTCAAGTATGTCACAAAAGAGACAGAACATGAACGAAGTTCATGTGGCAGTTAGTTTGTGTCATGTCACCAAGACACAAGTTGGACCTCTTAGACAACAAGTTGGTGTGCCAAGAATTTGTTGTTGGTTGTGAGAGACGCAAGCAGATATTTGAATAATTCATTTAAACAAATTTCATCTTTACACGTTCTGTGCCTTTGAGTAAGTGGTGTATCTAAATTTCATGTTTACAGTTGTTCAAGAGAGCGATGTGTTTCCCTTTAAAAAAAAATTAAATGTAAATGGAATGTAAAAATCTTAAAATAAATGTCTAAAAGTTGTCTCTTTCACATTTGTAGATGTTAAATTTGTAATCAGTTAAAGCATATAGATAAATAGATAGATAGATAGATAGATAGATAGAAGAGAATAGAAAATATAAATTATCAAAATCTTGGCCAAAAATGAGAACAGAAACAACAAAAAAAAAAAAAAATTTGGAAAAAATAACAGGCAGCATACAACATTCAATACCCCCAATGTTCAAACCAAATCTATGCCCTTGGAACAAGATCCTCAATAACAGGTTCCCTGAGGGGCACTGTACATTCGGTGCAACTCGTTAAGTTGGATCCATGGTGGAAAAAGATTGTATGAGCATAAAAGATTACTGGCAAAAAGTCAATGACCAAGCGGGTAAAGACAAGATAAATAAAAGAGGCTCTAACAAATCAGTTGTACCAGCTGTGTCAGCAGGTCTATCTGTGATTCAGCGACCACACCACTGGAATCAAATTAATCCAGCATCGCTTTTGGTGGTACCTACCATACTGGATGGATGGCAAGTGAGGCTGTGGTGGGGATACAGGAAGTGCTTTTTACCCTGATGCAAGAGAGCCGATGGAAAGAGATTGCAGGTATGCATGATGAAATTCAGAATGTGAAGCAGAACTTTGTGATGGCTGATGGCAAGATGCATCAATCGAAGGGACAAGTGGAGCTGAAGTATGATTGGCACCATAAAGGGGTAAGGTGAAGGTGTATATAATGGAAGACTCCCACCTGGTCTTTCCTGTTGTTTTGGGATTAGACTTCTTAACTTGTGTGGGTGCCACCTTTGATTTCCCCCAATTCTGTTACAAACTACCCTCTAAAAAAGATGACTCTGGTTATCCTTTTATCTGTAGCCAGCAACCATCTTTTGTACAAAGATCAGGTAATCAAATGATGGGCTCTTCTCCCCAGAGCAATCTTAGCTTGTATTACCCTATAACTGAGGAACAGTCTTTTTCCTTTTTAAGAACCAGACAAGATGAACCAGGAATGGTTGAAGGAGATCTGTTCCATTCCGAAGTGCAGCAGCTGATGCAGGAGCAGCTGACTGCAGGAATGGCCAAAGTGACGTCAGGAAAAAAACGTGGGTAAAACGTCGGTAATAAAACATCAAATTCAGACATCAGATGAAATTCCAGTAAAATCCAGGGCGTATAGAGTTTCACTGTTTAAAAAGAAGATTATTGAGGAAGAAGTAGAAAAGATGTTGAAAGAGAACATTATTGAACCTTCTCTCTCTCCCTGGTCATCACCCGTAGTCCTGGTAGAGAAAACTGATGGAACTTACCGAATTTTGTGTTGACTATCGGAAGGTGAATAGTAAAACCATTTCTGATCCATATCCCATGCCCATGATACATGACATATTGGAGTCTTTAGATGGGGCAACGTGGTTCTCCTCCTTAGACCTGAAGTCAGGTTATTGGCAGGTGGAGATGGCAGAGGAGTCTAAGCAGAAAACTGCCTTTATTACGACAGCGGGGCTGTTTCAATTTAAGACCATGCCGTTTGGAGCATGGAACTCATCAGCCACTTTTCAGTGGTTGATGTAGACAGTATTGAGGGGAGTCCTGGGAAAAAGCTGTTTTGTGTATATTGATGAAATCATCATATATTCAAAAACAAAAGAACGCCACCTAGTTGATTTGAGGGTTGTGATGGAGAAAGAAATTGTCCAAAGGCAGGATTTAAGTTTGAACATGAAGAAGAACTGCCACTTCTTTCAACGTCGCCCTGAAGTTCTTGGGACACAATGATAGTGTCAGCACGTGGTGTCGAGGGTGGACCCTGGCAAGACACTCAAGCCATCAGCAAATATCCAGTACCGGTTTGATATTGTCGCTACAAAGGTTCTTGTAGGTGTTGGTATCCACAATTTCATACCTCAGTTTTGCGGATATTGCATGCACCTTTGAATAATATGAAGAGGAAGGGAGTGAGCTGGAATGGACACAGGAATGTCAAGACCATTTTGAACAACTGAAACGAGCTGTCACAAACCCTCCTGTGCTATCACAGCCTAATCTGTCACTCCAATTCCACAGGTTCATTCCGATGCAAGCAAACGTGGGCTGGGCGCTGTCCTACACAGTGTACTGAAGAGGGGGAAAGTGAAGAAAAGTGATTGCCTATGCTTCAAGAATGCTAAAGGGTGCTGAAACTAATTATTCAACCTCTGAGAAAGAGTGTTTGGCGGTTAGTCTGGCTAGTAGTAGATAAGTGGAGGGAAGGCACTACTTGGAAGGAGTGGATTTTGAAGGAAGTTTATACAGACCATGCTGCCTTGACTTGGGCCTTTAATGTGCTCGAAGACATCCTCAAGGTTGACAAGGTGGATTCTTCGACTGCAAGCTTTTTTAGTTTCAAGGTCTTCTACAGTATCGCCCGGGGTTGCACCCTCAACCAGGTACCAGATGCTCTTTCAAGAGTATATCAGCCCTGCTCGGAAGGTGGAAATTACCATGCATGGTCATGACAAGATCCAAAGTGACTACTGACTTGCCCCACAATCTGTCTGAGATAGCTAAAGCCCAGGCTATTGCCCCTGATATACCGTCATTGAAAAAATAATAATCATGATCTGCTACAGAAACCAGGGAGGATAAGAATGGAAGAACATCAAGGCATCCTGTATCGATGAGTACCTCTCAAACAGGAGGGGTATAAATTCCAAGTTGTGGTCCCCACAAGCCTTGGTGAAGTCGTTCTTGCAGTAGTACCTCCATGACAACCCCTTGGGGGGACATCTGGGAAGGTTAAAGACACTCATGAGGGTCCCCTGGAGGTGGCATGGTGGCCTACCATTCATAAAGATGTTTTGTGAACATGTCAAGACATGCGACATCTGTTAAAGATACAAGGGAGAATGTTCCAAACCATCTGGGCTGATGCAGTCAACAGAAGTTACAGAACACAGCCATATGCTGGGAATAGATCTCATGGGTCCTCTTCCTTTAAGTAAGAAAAGAAATACTGTCCTGCTGGTGATTGTTGATTACTATACAAAATAGGTTGAACTCTTTAACATAAAAAAAATACTCAAGGAAGAGATCTTTAGTAGGTGGGAGGTACCTCGATATCTTATATCTGACGGGGCCGCAGTTCACTTTGAACCCGGGCCGCAAGGCGCAGATGATTGCGTAACCTTTTGGTTGAACTATGTAAAGATTGGGGAGTGGGGCAGAAATTGACAAACAGTTATCATCCCCAAACAAATTTAACCGAGAGAATAAATAAGACTTTGAAGACTATGATTGCGTCATTTGTTGGAGATAAGCATTCAAATTGGGATCAGTGGTTACCAGAGCTAAGAATTAGCTATTAATTCAATGCACATCATTAATCGACCTGGTGTGACCCCAGCACAACTGTTTATGCTTGGAAGATCCTTGAAAGGTCCACTTGAGAGACTGTTATATAAACCCACCACGTCCACTCCGAACCAAGATGCCTATCACTGCTAGGACAGACAAAGAAGATTGGCAGATGAGCGGTAGCTTGTAGAGTGTGGGGGGAATGCAACGTGCCAGACAAGCCAGATATTTATAATGCCCAGCATAAAGATGTGCAGTTTAGGCCAGGTGATTCTGGTTTGGTTCCGTTCTCATCCTATCTCTAGTGCCTCCTAACAGGTTTTCAGCCAAGTTTTTGCGCCTAAATGGGAGGGGCCTGCCTGCTAGGGTTTTTTTTGAAAAGAAATTAGGGCCAGTAAATTACAGTATAAGATGGGGTTCTCTGGGAAAAGCTGACAATATTAGGTTTGTTAATTTGAAAAGTTACTATGGTCCTAATCCTACTATATCATAGATTGGGGTTGGGAACTATGTAGCACCGCTAAATATTAATATTGAATTTATGTCAGTGTGTTAAGCATGAAAATTGTATTGAGATGGTTAAGTTGTATATCTTGATTACTAATACCATGATGTTCTTTTGACTCCATTTCCTATAATGCTGTGCTGGACTCACGTATAATTTCCTGTTTTTGGTTCTCCCTGTCTGCTGATTTTATTCATGAATGATAATTTTTGTATGTATATAAGGGGGTGGTCCAGGAAACCAATATGTGGGTGTTGTGTTTCCCGGGAAATAGTTTTCAAATCATCGGACCTCGAGGTTTCCAGGTGGTATCCTCGGTTGTGCAGCTAATGCCTCGCTGGCAGGATTTACTTGTGTTTTGTTGGAGCGTTTCGTGACTATTTGGACCTTTTATTATAACACGGACCTTTTATTACCCCTTCAGGGATCTCTAAAACAGTTAGATTGTTTGCCCCCTGCTGGTCCTCTGCTTCAGGGCACCGATCTAGCTGCCTCAAGAACACCAGAGGTCAGTCTCGAGAGACTGATTCCCTTAGTAGATTATTTAGCAGCTTGGAAACTACTGCCAAATGTATCTCAATGGGTCCTGCACACGGTAGAAAAAGGCTATCGCATTCAGTTCGGCTCTCCACCGAGACGTGTAAAAAAATAAAAAAGGCACAAAACCGACATACAGCAATAATTTAAATGTCCAAACAAGACAGCAGTTTGATTTGACTGTGCCAGTCAAATTGTGTGAAAGAGGATAGAAAAGATTAAAAACACATCTGTCTCTTGTGAGCTATGCCCTTCCGAACAAAGTCTCTTATGTTTTGTATTGTTCGAGAATCAAGAATGAGGTGCTCTGCCTTTTTGCAAGTTTCACATTCTGGTAAAGTTGCTAGCTTTCCTTTACTGATGTGCTCCCCAAAGTGCTTCATGACCACTTTGACATCTGACATGGCCCATCGTCTTTTCACATATGTACTTTTTTTTTTCTTTTGTTTGTCAAGCTCTATAAAAGATACAAAGAATTAACATAAACATACAACATGGTTAAATCCAGCATATGCAGAAGAAGTGATCAAAGCCATTTGAATAAAGCCAGTCATACCTTTAACTTCAGTATATGAAGTAGCTGTTCTGCTGACTTGATCTGCATTTTGACTTAGTATATAATGAAAAACACATTTTTCCAAATTTCATGGCATATTAACAATTAAGCACAATCATATTTTGTTTGCTTCTTAAAACTTTGTTTCATAAGACAAAACAAAACAAAAAACACTTACATAAGCATACTTACAGCAGATAAATACAATAAAGTGCTGTTTTCTAGTACAAATACAACAGGAAAAACATTCGCATCAAATGTTAATTCAGCGGTAGAGTTACTCTAACGGGATACTGTACTTATTCGCAATCAAAAAAAACTACATTATTTGCATGTGCTTTAAAGCCTTGACAGTTAAGACACCGCGCATTGTGCGTACTGTTCTGACATGCACTTTTTCTAAACGCAGCATTCCCCCAATATGTGGTCTGGCTGCAGTCATACACCTTGCAGTCTCTCTGACTTGCACTCACTTAACACCTGCACTTTCATACAAGTGATTTCACTTGCAGTCTTTTTAAAATTCTTATTTATTACTACTATTATTTCCAGGATTGAATCTCTCAAAAATTTTACAACAGTAGCCAGGGTGGCGGAAGACAAGAAAAAAGAACGTCTTGGTTATATGTAACCCTCATTCCCTGATGGAGGGAACAGAGACGTTATGTCAGATGACAAATGGGGTCTCACTTGGGAGGCCAATCATCTTTAAGTTTAAGAGAAAACGACAATAAGAATTGGCTAGTGGATTTTGCATGCTGAGCGACTCCCGTGCCTACAGGTATATAAGGCGACAGCACGCATCCACAGGTTTTATGCTGAGGAGCCGAGAACGTGTCCCAGCAACAGCGAATAGTTCAAGGTTGTGGCATGGGGACATAACGCCCCATTCCCTCCATCAGAGAATGAGCCGCGCCTACGCAAATCTCAAGACGCTCCCTTATCTGTCTGTCACTAGTAGTTATGTCAAATGACATATGTGGTTCATGGAAAATGCCACAACCTGAACACGTCACAACCCTGTGGTGCTGCAATTGTTGACAAAAGCTAAGCTTAGGTTTACAAAAGCCTTCCCAAAGCCCCAGCGACAATTCACTGAACTTGGAAACAAAGGGGACCAAAAGGTGAGTACATCACTGCTGGAGAAGTCCATGCTGCTGTTCAGTCCACAAAACAGTTTTTGGAACTGATTTCAACCTTCAGTGAAAGATTGCTTCAAATCTTTCCTGTTTGTTCTTTCAGCCTGGGAAAACAATGAGGAAGTGAGCCCTAAGGTCACTACGGAGACCACATCCTACATGTAGGGAAGTGACATGTGGAGATACTGATATTGACTGACCCAGGGGCAGTACTACATATGGAATGGGTCTCTGAGGCAGGTCCTACCTCAGAGTAGGGATGGAAACACTGCCAGAAGAGGTTGAGAGAACTGTCATTCAAGGGAAGATACAGGTTTACCAAGAAGGAAACCTTACCATGGAAGAATACACATGGGATTACCCGTAAGGAATCAAGCCATATGGACACCTAGCCAAGTACAGGGGCTGGGCGACCTAGGCATGCTTACACCCCAGTTCTGGGCCTGGTGTCAGACTGCTCCACCAAGTGTGACTCCCGGGGGTGCTGGAGGATGCTTGACCTGGGTTTGCCAACAGGGGAATTCTACTAGTCAAGAGAAGAAAGTGTACTCGCATCCCAGTGAATGGCGCAGCAAGCGGACACTTGGCCGACAGATCTCTTCCATCCCACTGTTACCCAATACAAATGGAAAACCGTCTCCTAAACGAAGGTTTGTAAAACCTGCGATGGTGATAGCTGTCAGCCCAGCCCACAGCTTGGACAGATGTCTGCCAGAGAGGTCTTGTTTTGCCAGTGCCCAAGAGGATGCAACACTCTGGAGGGAGTGGATCTCACCCCTAGGGGGCACGTGCTCCCCTTTGGGATTCGTGGCGCCAAAGCAATAGCATCGACTATCCAGTGGACCAACCTCGTGCGTGGAGACATCCTTCGCCTTTCCTGCTGTCCCTCCACAGCCAGACAGGAGCTTCTCAGAGCTTCTGAATCTCTGGTCCAGTCCTCTATAGGTAACGCTCTTTATAGGACACAGCAATCGCCAGGCTGGATCTGCCTCCTCGGGGCAGTGCTTGCAGGTTCACCACCTGATCTCGGAGAGCAATGGTGGGAACCTTGGGCACGTATCCAGGCCGGGGTCTCAGGATAACGTGAGAGTAGGCCAGCCTGAACACAAGGCACTCTTCACTTACCGAAAATGCCAAAGGAAGTGAGCGTGATCAGGAGCGCTGTCTTAAGAGATAGGAACTTTAGCTCAACTGAATCAAGCAGCTCAAAGGGGCCTCTCTGAAGTCCAGCCAGGACAATAGAGAGATCCCAGGAGGGTATCAGGGGTGTCCTAGAAGCATTCAAAAAATGCGTTTTGAAGCATTTTCTCCTGATAACCCTGAAAAGAACTTAAATTACACTTTCAGTTTTGATCGTACAGATAAGAGCAATACATCAATCGAATCTGTAAAGGGTCTACTTTTATTTGTATCCACACATAATAACAACAAAACGTTGTGCATTTATAAAATAAAGAAAACAAACCGAGTGCGCTGTCTGCAGCCTTGGTCTGCGGTGATCTTCATTCGGAAACGTGTCATTAATGACTGTAATTCAGTAACACTCAACACAGAAGACTGAGAGATATATCCTATAGAAAGCTTTGACATGTTTACTTTTTAAACGGACTAAGTAAGTGCTACCAAAAACAGAATATTATGTGATAAAGTAATCCATTCGAAAAACCATGCTATATCTGCTCCTTTCACTCTTTCTTCATTATATCTAATGCGACACGGCCATGCTACCGAAAGCGCAGACTATTGTTAATATAATATTGAAGCTTCGTGGCGGGTAACTGCCCTCATCAGGAGCAAAACCCAAAGCAGCGCAGACTGTACTTCACGCTTTTTTAAATGTTACTGTTCACTTCGCGCTTGGCAGAATAAGAGACATAATTCATCTCAAGAAGACCGCTGAGAGGAGTAAGATTTGATTACTTCAGAAAGAAGAACGAAGCGGCTTGACCCAGCAGAGATAAACATGAGTAAAGTCTTTTGTTATTATTATCCTACTATGTAATAGATTTTCATATAACTTTTATTAATATTGTTATATTTTATATATATATATATATATATATATATATATATATATATATATATATATATATATATATATATATATATATCTTCTTATTTAGCACACAAGTGATGATAAATACACAATCATGTTAGAAAATGATGCTGTTCTTTCAATTATATAAAGCAAATCCATTCCTTTTCATATAATAATAATAATAATAATATACCTTGTTTTTTTTGAGTAGCAAATCAGAATATTAGGAATGATTTCTGAAAAGATTAATGATGACTGGAGTAATGATGCTAAACAAATTAGCTTTGAAAGTCAGCTTTTGATTGTTCCTACTAAACTGTTTAACTGGGGCACTCTTAAGTGAATCCTGCTATTTTGTGATAATTAAATATATTCTAAATAAACTACAAACCTAAAAATATATACATTTATTTTTTTAATCAATATTTTGTATTATTTTCACATCAACAATTTACAGAACCAGTATGAATTTTAAGGCAAACATTCTTTTTCAACCACTCTCCACCCCCATCCCATCCTCACTAGACAGAGCACTTAAATGAACCTCATTACAGGCATTGAGTTGGTGTAAAAAAAAAAAAAAAAAAAGACAAATGAAACACGAATAATAAAAAAAAACTAAAATACAAAAATTCATATATAACAATTCTGATAATAAAGAGATTAAAGTCAAGACGGGTTAAATTGTCACATCAGCATTTTCAATCAAAGTAACCCCGATTCTGATTTGGAGAAAAAATACCGTAGTTTAATTTGTCTAAAACAAACTTTTTAGAAACATTGTTTAGAAACATATTTCTAAAAAGGAACTTTCTGATGATCAAACTGTGGTTTTATCTAAAAGACTATCTTTTGTGCCTACTAGTGGTGTTAATTGTTTTGCTCTAAAATGTGGATCTTTTAAAAATGTTTTTAGACAAATGGAAATCCACGGGTATTTTTTTTCTCCAAATCAGAATCCGGCTTATCTGACCAACACCTGTAGACCTAAAAAAGTACTTTTTGCCCTCCACTGTGTCTACACCACACCATCTCATACTTTTTGTCGTTTGTGCTGAAACAAGAGGATGATGGAAGCTTGTTCGTTCTAGTAATAAAATTTCTCATAATCTTTCACTTATGGTACACTGAGAAAATAGTACTTTGCCGACAAAGTGAATAATGACCCCAAGTACATATAAAACCTGCTGATAAAGGCGGGGCTATTGTAATCCAAGATACGACAAATACCAACAACGAAATTCTTTTTTCACTACAATTAACAGAATATTAAGTATTTATAAAAACTTCCCAGTTATCCTACCAACATTTATCAATCTGAGATATTGTCATTTTAACAAATGCTAAAACAGAGGGTTGATATCTCAATTGGAGAGCTTAAATTTCTGTATTGTCAACATCCGATTAGACTTGCTTTATACTCTTCCTAAAATTCATAAGAGACTTATCGACCCTCCAGGTCGTCCATTGTGGCACATACTAATTCCTCTTATCTCCTTTATCACAGTATGTTGACTTTTATAAACCTTTGTCTATTATTCATACCGAATTTCACATTCGAGATTCTACTGACTTTATTAATAAGATTTCCGAAGTTATATGATTTAATCGGATATTTCTTTATTAATAACTTTGGACATAACAAGTCTATATACTAACATTTCACATGAAAAGGACTTATTGCCCTTAGACATTCTCTTCGTTACGCGAGGACTCTAGTCCACCATCAGACTTTATCATCAAGATGTCTTCGCATACCTTTGAAATATAATTATTTTAGTTTTGATAATGATTTCTTTCTTCTTCAGGATTAGTGGGACAGCAATGGGCCCTTTGAACCTTCACTCAACTATGCCAATCTATTTATGGGTCTTTTTTGAAGAGAGTTATGTATTGAATACAGAAAATAATCCTTTCTATTTAAAGATCATCAAATGGTATAGATCAGGGGTGCCCAACCCTGCTCCTGGCGATCGACTGTCCTGCAAAGTTTAGCTTCAACCTTAATCAAACACACCTGCCTTTAATTTTAGAGTGAACCTGAAGGCCTTTAATTAGTTGCTTCAAGTGTGTTTGATTAGGGGTTGAGCTGAACTTTGCGGGATTGTCGATCAGCCAGGAAGCCAGAGTTAGGCACCCCTGGTATATAGAGCCACATTGACTATATTTTCTGTATCTTTTTGGGTGTTGATCAATGAAGGAGGCTCGAGAATTTGTGACATTTGAATGAAAACTTGTTTGGACGACTCTGGATTTTACTTCTGAAATTAATTCGTCTAGAGTACACCTCCTGGATATGTGGATGCAGAAGAACGAAGGCATTTTATTCACTACTTTGTACACAAAAAAAAAGAACCGATCGTAACACACTTTTACCGCTACCAGTTTTCATCCCACTTTTTAAAAAAAGACTGCCTTAGAGTCAGCTCCTACAGACTGAGGAGGATTTGTTATTCTGATTCCATTTTATTGAGAAATCTAAAATCATGAAAAATAAATTTTGAACAGAGTAAGGTCCTTTAGATTGATTGATGAAGGATTTAATACAGCTTTTAAAAAAGACGCGTCTGAATTGCTAAAAAAGAAAACAAGAAAAACGAGAAAGTATTCTCTTTGCTTGTATTACAACATATTCACTCTAAGTCTTACATGATAAAAAATCTATTTTAAAAAAAACACTGGCATTTGTTGTCTCTGATTCGAGTTGAGCTGCTATTTTTAGACATCCTCCTTGATTGTATACAAACGCTTAGGAATTTAAAAGACAGTTTGGTACATGCTCTTTCAGAGCCGCTAGCCCTCGCGGGTATCCTAGAGTTTACTTAGTCCCATACAGAAGGGCACTATCGTTGGAATTGTGCTCAGTGTAATAATACTTTTAAACATCAACTTCTTTGTCATCCTAGAACGGGCAAAAATATAGCAGCATCAAATCTTGTGATTACTTGTGTTTCCACTCATGTAGTGTATTTGATCCTGTCCTTGTGGTATAGGCTATGGGAAAACGCCCATCAGTTGAAACAAAGAATTAGTGAACATAAGAGTTCGGAGAAGAAGAAAAGTACCCAACTCATCCAGTTGCGTACACTTTTACTTAAACGCTACACATGACATTTTTTCACTAACGAGGCAATAACAGCGCTGTTATTAGATGCACAGAGGTAGCCTAATTCACACAATCTCTCTCTCGCTTTCTCTCTCTGTCGCTCTCGCTCTCTTTCTAATAACTTTATTAATAACTGCATTAGAATGCTATCAACGGCTCAAGCCTCCATTACCAGCTTTTAAATGACGTTTTGGTACTAGCAAAAGAGCTGTTGGTTGAGACGCAGAAGAAATAGTCCTATTCACAGTAGCGATTTAAGTATAAAAACCGGACGAATCCGGTGTCATGGCTGCATCACAACCTCAGGTGTGCATTATTTTACTAATAATTCGATGACTTATTACACGGCTCGTGGAATACTTTATTCTGATTGGTCAGTCGCGACATTCCGAGTTATGTTATCTCTGGATAACAACCTGTAAAAGCTTATAACACAGGCTCATCCGGATAACAGCAGTCGGCGCTGTACTCTTGCTTAAACTATTTTTTTCTTGGTGGAAGCTTTGCGTTTGTTTAGCTAAAAAAATATTAAAACTTGATTCAAAATTGTGTACAATTGTTTAATTATGTCATCCTGGTATCGCGGACTCGCTCTCATTTCATACAAACGTAGCTGCTGCCATTTTGCTACGATTGTTTTGTACACTGTAATGGACTATAAAAGAACTAACTAACTGGTAAGGTTTTAAAACATTTTCGTCTTAATTCTTTTATTGATTTAATTATTTTGTGGTGAAATGTTGTGTAATGTGTGGTTTGACTGCACCGTTTCCCTTAAATGTCCGTTTAGTTTGAATTTGCCGCTTACTCACAACTGCTGTCTTCACGGAAGCTTTGCGTTCAAATATTTGAACTCAAATCAATATTTTACATCTAATTATTTACTTATGTGGCAAGTAGCCGTGTAATAAGCAGGATAATGTACATCCAGCCGGTTGTTCTCACAGAATAAACCCCTTCAGGCTGATACAAGACTGATCACCCTGTCAGGGTTTATTCTCCGAGAACAACCAGCTGGATGTACATTATCCCTTACGTAAATAACTTGTAAATGAATGAACAAAACATACACAAATTGTTACATATCACTTATTAGTCGCTTATGAATGTTTTGTAAATGATCAGTTCATTATTAACATTTCACTTAAAAATGACTTATAATTGAATGTTATTATAAAAGTGTTAACCGACTTACGTTCTCTCACTCTAACTGTAAACAAACCGCGTCATCAGCTCCAGTATCGCGCCCGTGCATCCGTTGTCATGCGACAGAGAGGTCGCGTTCTATAGACAGTTGTGAACGCGCTGACACCCGGTTGCCCAGGCTGTGGATTAAAGGTAATACTGTTGTAAGTAGTGTTCATTTTCTTGTACAGACCGATCATTTTCACTTCATATCGCCACAATCCACCGCCATTAACCACCTCTATTAATTATGTCTTTTTTTTATTTTCTCATAAAGTTTTTTTTTTTTTTCTCATAAACCGGCAGCCGCTGACTTGCATTTTATGAATCACCAAGGACAACGGTTTCAAATAAAAATCTTTAATGTTCTACTGGAGAAAAAAAGTCACCCACACCTTGGAAGACCTGAGGGTGAGTAAATTAACAGCAAATTTTCAAATCTATTCCTTTAAATGCAGAGTAAATTTCCCTACATGGTCAGTAAAAGTAATCAGCCAATACACGGGTGACTATGCACATTCACGTCACTCTAAAATGACGACACACCCAAGCAGCAGAACTGTACAAATGCTGGACATCCACACACACGCACCACAGTATTATCAACTAGAGATCGAGCGATAGTGGATTTTACAGATACCAATAGCTAGGTTGGACCACACTGGCCGATACCGATTAATCAACCAATAGTTTTTAAAATGGATACTGGATAACAGTACTAAACCATACTTTGTAAATGAATAAAAGTGTAGTATTAATATTAATTATTATATTGATCATTAAAGTTATTTCATAGTTTACTAATGTTAAAAGAAGAAACTTTAAAATTAAAAAATGAAGCCTATTAGTAATAGTAAATGTTGAAATGAAATGAACACACTCTAACAAGAAACACTACTTCTGCAGCTTTCATTAATGTTACAAATGGACTCTTATTGTTAAGTATTACCATTTCATTTCAACAGTCATGCTTAAAGATAGCCATCTGCATGATTATCTAATCAAAATATTTAAAAAATGTTGACACACTGTGCAAAAGCGCTGCGCTGCGTCTTTGAGAAGTCACAGTTATCACACACACCGGACGCGTCATGTTCAATTCAAGCAGCGGTCTAAAACAGTTTATATTTAATCACCAAACGGACATAAGTTTGCTTTAAGAATGAACTATGTGGCATAAATGAGTTTGAAGTTCAGTGTTTAAAAAAAACAGAGCAAAATGGAAAGAAAAAGCACAATCTATATAATAACTCTCTATATGAAGCATACAGTCTTTATTATAGCCACAGAAAGACAACCGTTTCACTGAAAAATGCACAATACATAATTTATAGCCCAGCGTGAAGTCATTATGTAAATTAAATACTATGATTTGGGACAAATATAATGTTTATTTAATGGAAAACTATGTGAATGGCGCTCTGTTCCGTGGCAGGATTTTTTGTCGGCTGCATTTAAATTTGCGTTTGAAGTTTCCCACTCTGTGCAGCGTGCAGGTGTCACATGCCAAAACAAACAACACGTGCTGTCAGTGATTTCTGCCTCTATGCTGTATAATGAAAGCAGACCATTCTCAGCCACTCCAGATGCAACACAGAAAACTATCGGCATGGTTTTTTCCCGACAACTGATAGTTCCGCAAATCAACTATGAGTGCCGATTAATCAGCAAAACCGATGAATCGGTTGACTTGTATTATTGCACCACGTACATCTTCATACCAATGTGCATGATACAATACTCATCAAATAATAAAGCACTCATTCCATGTCCCTGTACTCAGATTAAAAAGTAAACACGGCCAACAAAATAACTTGTGCTTGGTGTTAACTGTTAGCCCCTCATAGCACTCATAGTTGCAATCTTTTAAATGGTGCATAAAACTTTGCTGGCCTTTGTTAGCAAATTCAGTTTAGGTGTAGGTCTTCCTTTCTCAGTTATTCTCTTTTGTCTGCAAAAGAGCACCTTGAAAATGGTATTTTAGTAGATTGGCAACCAGATCTGGTGTAGGCTGTTATTTTCTTTTCATTGAATTTCACTTTCATACCTTGGAAATCCCTGACTAAAGGGGTGGTCTATGGCTGGGGGTAGCACTGGGCACGTCGCTAGACCCAGAGGGTGTGCTGTCATTGAACGTCAAAATTTGATTGGCTGATGATTCTTTCACTAATGCTCATAACAAATCAGATATGACTTCTTTCAACAAAAGGGTAGCACTATCTGTAGTGCTGGCCATAGACTTTTTTTATGTAGGATATTCCAGGTCAACCTCAACTAAACTAATCATAGGCAATTTGTGGACATTACACAAATGAAAATGATACCTAAATAATCAATAAAAACATTTTCAATATGATTTTATTTTTTATAGGGCCAGCAGAGAAGGCCCTGCTGCCCCTGATGGCCCACCACTGCTGTCAGACAACATCTTCAAGATGCTATAAACCGCAGGACTAGCAAATAAAATCTTGAACATACACAACTGTTTCATATTTTTTTTTGTGCTATGTTTTTTTTTTTTTTTTTTTTTTTTTTTTTTTTGAAAGTCTTTTATGGCAACCACAGTTTAATGTATGAAATGAATACAATTTAAAATAACTGTTTTCTATTTTAATATATTTAGAGAAGTAACTTATTTCTGTGTGTAACGAGGAGGCAGAATCAGAATCAAAATCCATTAGCATAATAATAAAAAATAAAAAACACACAGACACAAAACCAAAAAGAGGGTCAGTACCGTAAACCCAAACCAAACTCCAAAAAATCAACATGCACAAGGGGAATCCAAAAGGCAGAGACGAGTAGGCAGGGCGATCAGGTCAAACACTAACATCACACAAACCAGGCAGTAAATCCAATGGGGCAGTCCAAGAAGCAAGAATGTGAAAACAGGCAGAATCATACACAAACAGGCAGTCAGAATAATCACTGGGAAAAACGTTTGGTAAGGCAGGTAAACTGGCAATACATCGCAACGATTGAACACGCTGACTCAAAACAGGAAATGACAGTAGAAGCAGAGGGTGAGCGGTGAACAGTCAGTACTCAGGTGAGAGCTCCCTTTGCTGGCGTGGCGTTACAGAATCCCCCTCCCTACGAGTGCCTCCTGGCACTCAGCGCGGACGTCCCCGAGGTCGTGGCACTGGTCGATCGGGTCTGGCTCGACGAAAGTCCTCTGTGAGAGATGGATACAGAATGTCACTGACGGCTACCCATGACCTCTCCTCAGGTCCATAGCCCTCCCAGTCCACCAAATATTGGAGCTGACCCCCTCTCCTTCTAGAGTCCAGTAATTCATTGACCTTGTAGGCTGGCATTCCATCTACGTCCAGCGGCGGTGGTGGATCTTGAGTCTCATGATTGGGGTCAGCATCCAGGTGGACCGGTTTAGGCAGTGAAACATGGAAGGAGGGAGAGATACGGTAGTTAGCAGGAAGCTCTAATTGGTAAGTGACCTCATTTATTCTTACCTTTCTATAGATATATCTCTCATGTCTCTTTGTTGAGTATTTGCTGAGTTGCAGTTCTAAATGAAGATTACCGCAGACCAAGGCTGCAGACAGCGCACCCTGTTTTATTTATTTTGTAAATGCACAAAGTTTTGTTGTTATTATGCGTGTATACAAATAAAAGAAGACTTTTTACAGATTCAGTTGATGTGTTGCTCTTATCTGTACAATCAAAACTGAAAGTGTAATTTAAATTATTTTCTGTGTTATCAGGAGAAGATGCCACAAAACACGCATACGCATTAATCGAGGGTTAACTCTGGACTTCAAGCAACTTGGGCTATGAACTTCTCCACCCTCTCTCCAGACTCTAGGACCTTGGTTTCCAAATGAAATACAAAACATGCTCTCATTTGAAAAGAGGACTTTGGACCACTGGGCAACAGTCCAGTTCTTCTTCTCCTTAGCCCAGGTAAGACGCCTCTGACGTTGTCTGTGGTTCAGGAGTGGCTTAACAAGAGGAATACGACAACTGTAGCCAAATTCCTTGACACGTCTGTGTGTGGTGGCTCTTGATGCCTTGACCCCAGCCTCAGTCCATTCCTTGTGAAGTTCACTCAAGTTCTTGAATCAGTTTTGCTTGACAATCCTCATAAGGCTGCGGTTCTCTCGGTTGGTTGTGCATCTTTTTCTTCCACACCTTTTCCTTCCACTCAACTTTGTTAACATGCTTGGATACAGCACTCTGTGAACAGCCAGCTTCTTTGGCAATGAATGTTTTTGGCTTACCCTCCTTGTGAAGGGTGTCAATGGATATTTTCTGGATAACTGTCAGATCAGCAGTCTTCCCTATGATTGTGTAGCCTAGTGAACCAAACTGAGAAACCATTTTGAATGCTCAGGAAACCTTTGCAGGTGTTTTAAGTTGATTAGGTGATTGCCATGTCACCATATTTTAATTTGTTGAGATGATTGGTGGGTTTTTGTTAAATGTGAGCCAAAATCGTCACAATTAAAAGAACCAAAGACTTAAACTACTTCAGTCTGTGTGCACTGAATTTATTAAATACACAAGTTTCACAATTTGAGTTGAATTACTGAAATAAATGGACTTTTCCACGACAATCTAAATCATTGAGATGCACCTGTAGGGAAGGATTCTCCAACTCAAGTTGGTATTGATGGCGTTCCTCAAAGCAGTTTGGGAACCAGGTAAAATAAACAGATGACACTAATGCATTTTGTTAAATAATAATAATAATAATAATAATAATATATTTTAATTTTTTCAGCCTAACCACCCTAAACTGGGAAAATACTCCAGGAGCGTCAAGCCCAACAAATAACCATCCAGCCATAAGGTCAGTGACAAGTATAGGTTATTAGTGACATCTGTGCTGCATTCAGTAACAAATAGAAGAGTAAATACAAACAATTTTTCTTAATTTGTTGATATTAGGTTAAATAAAAAGTTTTTTTCAGACATTCATCTGAGGAGAAAGGATTGGGAAGAGTTACATCAAGGGCTTGCTGAACTTCAACGAGAAGTTATTTTGCAGCAGAAGAGGAAAGTGGAGTTGGAAATTTCTAAATTAGAAATGGAAAAGGAAAACTTGAATAAGCAGAACATAATACTCAACACAAAATTAACAAACTTGCTCAAGAGGTTTTAATAGCTTTACAGACAATAAGTGAACCATAACAAAAACCTTAATCTGTTAGAATATTTATTCAAATAATTTGCAATATACAGAAATACATACATACTAGCCTTCATAAATATTTATTTTCTCTTTATAATAATCAATTTTATAACAACGAGGATAGCCACTGTCCCCCAAAAGAAAGCCTTTGTGTGTTCCATCCTCAAACCTCTGATAACTGTTTCTTTCAGACAGCATGCATGCATCATGTGTACTGCAGGGCCACTCAACAGCAATATTTGTTATTTTGCTGTCTGGGTCACATATCATTTGTACATTTACAGAATGGAAGTTTTGTGGTTGACAAATCTTCATATTGGTCGGGGGCTTGAATTCGCACATGTGTTCCATCTATCACTCCGCAAACGTGTGCAAAATCAGCAACTGCAAAAAAACGCTAATACGTCCTGCTAATCTCTGGAAAGAAATTTGACACGTGTCAAGGGCTAAGGCCACTCAATGGACAGCTCTGCAGACAGTGGATTTGTGTGCTCTGAAGATGTTGCCAATGACAAACTGTAACGAACCGCAGGCAAAAAACCTCAAAGCAATCAAAACTTGAACCAGTGCTGAAAGTGCACAACTTTGTCGGGTTTGGTGCTCAATGTCAGGCATAAGTGTTGCTGTGAGACGAAAGACTGACTGATGGTCAAACCTTTATTCCCTCAATAACTGCACATCATTCATAGTCTCAAATGGATTATTTCGATCATTAAAAATGTGTGCCTAGGTACTCGCTCCTCTTCAATGAACATGAAATCAGCCATCGTGCTTGAGTAAAAGATGACTTAAGGGAGCTATTTTGGACCCTTAATTTTTTTTAAGGTGAAACGGTTACTAAGAACTTTGTAGCAATGCATAACAGAACTTAAGGGAACACTTAAGGGAAGTTAAGGCTGTCACTTAAGTAGTTCTCTTATTTGCTTAAGTAAACCCTTGGGTTTTTTTCCTGCAACCCATGTTTCACTGAGTACCCTTTACCTTATAATTAAGTGTTTTCTTATCTTAAAGGTTTTCATGCAACCGGACCCAGATATTTTTGTGGCGTACTGGCTGTTATCAGAAAAAAATCTTGTATTTTTATTATTTAAAAAAAATGGTATTATTACAATTAATTGCAAATGAATGTTTGGAAATGTAAACTGATATTACCCACTGACACACTACAGCAAAATAAATAAACTGACATAAAACCATATTTTAGCTTGTGAAAATACTAGTGTTCTAATAATTTTGGCCACCACTATAGGTCTATATCTGTATCTTAATATAATTTAGCCTATTTAAACATTTATAAATTTATCTATCTAGCTATTTTCTCATTTTTTTTCAGCAGGTACAGCCAGACAGAAAGATATTTGCCAAAGAGTTAGATAAAAGGCATATGCTGACATGGAAAAAGAGGTGAAGAAAGCAATTGAAGCTCAGCAGTATGCATCAACAACAGCAGACATATGGAGCGCCAACAACAAAAGTTTTTTGGGGGTGACTGTGCATTGGATCGATGCAGATACCTTGAAACAAAAGAAGGCTGCCATAGCTTGTAAAAGATTCAGGGGTCTTCACAATTGCAAAATACATTTTTTCTCATTATAGACTGAGCAATGATATGGTGACTGCATGTGTGACAGACAATGGGAGTAAAGGCTAGTGCACACCGGGACGATTATCGCCCAACGTTTAATGCCTCGTGACTTAACAAAGGGCACCAATGTGAGTGTACACACCAGCATGCAAAACGGCAGGCGCAAAAGCTTAATAAAAAAAAATGCCTCGGGCACCTTTTTTTTTGTTTTTATGCACCACGTTAAAAAACTGGCCGACCAATAAGATTGGCACCTTTGTGCCTGAAGCTGCTAAAGTTACAGTAAAAAAAACGACTTGGTGGCGCTCAAGCATAAAACGGTCTTGCCGAGCACACATTGATACCTAACGACGAAAGTAGTAAGTAGTCGAAGAAGAAGCATCGAGGCAAGATGAATGAGGAGCTGCTGGTCTCATTGGTGTCTGAACACAAAGAGCATTATGACAAACGTGACAGTGACTACAAAAATCTCAATGAGGGAGTTGTTATGGAGCGCAATTGCAGATCAAATAGGATTTAATATGTACCGGGGTATTTTTCATTAAGTGCCATCTAATGTCAGGGAGTGAATTTGCATGTTCACTCGGCTCGTTGGCAGTGAAAATTGCTTGGGTATGAACACAAAAGACGAGTTGAAAAATGCTGGCGATAAGCCCACGCGATAATCTTCCTGGTGTGCACGAGGCTTAACTTTGTGAAGGCGTTTAAGGAGCAGCAGCAAGTGGTGTCTGATGAGGAGGGAGAGGCAGAGGGTTACAGCGAGGTGAACTTTTCTGACCTTCACATTGTGCTTCAAACCGATTATGATGATGCCCAGCACGTGCTATGTGTGCTGCCTCCCCAACATAGATGCGCAGCCCAGACACTTAATCTAATTGCGAATGAGGTTAATAAATGGTTGGTATCTAATCCAGAATCAAGGACAGTGTATTGTAGTGCTACAGCAAAATGTTCAGCGCTATGGACAAAGGCAAGTTGCTCCTCCGTTGAGTCAGAGTGCCTGGAAGAGGTCAGTGATAGAAAGTTGATTGTCCCCACAGTAACACAGTGGAACTCATTCTATGATGCCTATGCTCTCTCACTGACATGTATAACCTCTGCACACAGCTTCAGATTATATGTTTGAATGACATGGAATACCAGTTTCTTAAGGAATATTGTTCCATTATGAAGCCTTTCACAGTCGCACTAGACATCCTACAAGGTGAGAACACTTGTTTTTATGGAACGCTTCAACCAAAACTGGAAGTTTTCATGGACAAAATTTTGGCAACAGAACATGACATATCGCAAATGACCACGGGGTTGCCTGAAGTTATTGTCGGAGCAATCAAAACTCAATTTGCCACAACAACTGACTCCAAGAAAAGCACTACCTTGCTGCAGTCTCACTGCCTAAAATTCAAGTTGTGCTGGGTAAAAGAAGAAAGAAAGAGACCACATCAAGTTCGTCCTCACGAAGGAGTGCCGCTCCATTACACCAGGGGAGTCTGCAGCCCTGATGCCCAATGCCCCTCAGCCTTCTGCTGTTGCCTTTAGCAAGGAGGACTTTTTTTCTTTGATTAAAAATCCAATGCCATGACTGAAGCACCAATGTCAGTGGAAACAGATGTTATGTCTTATTTCAGTTCTGCACCTACGATGTAAAGCCTGCACCAACTTCCAAGAATTCTTGAAGGCCTTTTTTTTGAATGAATGAAGTAGAGCGGTGAGGGAGAGGAGCTGGGGCTGTGATTGTCAGCGGAGGCAGCCTCAGCCAAATTGCAGATTAAAAGATCAAATTCAGAAACAAAATGACCACAAAATTTAGAAGTGATGCTTTACCTATTTCAACTCAGTGAAAAAATTAAATGATGGCCCTGACAAAAAAAGCTTTGCACATAGATATGTCTCTGAACAGGTAAAAAAAGAACTCCATAGCCTGTTTAATTTAGAAAGATCTTACAGCCCCTACAGAGCCCCTACAGAGAAGGCTTTTGGTACCTGTTACATACAATTTAACCGCGGTACAACATACCATCCTGTTAATGTTTTACTGAGGAAAAACGGTACCTCAGCTTATACCAAGAGACAAAGATAAAGGTTGCGGAAGGCTTAAAAGACAGCAACAAGTGTAACGTGTGATGTGTGTGATGAAAACCAAGGGCAACTCACTTGGATGACTGGCAGCTTGTCTCCAGTGTTCTACAAACAAGAGTGATGAATGAAAACCACACAGCTGCAAATGTCAATGAGTTGTTTCAGGCTGTTGCACAGGAATGGCAGCTCACTACCACTGACCTGGTAATAGTTAGAGATAATGATGCTAACATGATTGCTGCTACACAGATATACAACCTTGCTACACAGCGAACTCTGAAGCTGCCATCTGTATAATGACTGCTGGGGAGGATTCAGAAAATCATCACTGCATTTTTTACTGCAGCCCCACCACAAATCATGCCCTTGTGGAGAAGAAACAGAGACTTCTGGGGCTCCCATCCCACAAGTTGAAGACAGATGTTGGTAACAGATGGAAAAGCGCATTTGAAATGGTAGACCAATTGCTTGAGCAACAACATGCCATTTACGCTACTCTTCTCTCTCCTTAGGTGAGAAAATGTGGAGACGACATCTGCACATTAAATGAAGTGGACATCACTAATGCAGAAGAACTGGCCATGGCCCTCAAGCCAATTAAAGGGGCAACTAACATTAAGTCAGAGAATAGCACACCAACATTGTTCGTAATAGCTCCACTGCTATATATATATATATATACACAGGTCCTTCTCAAAAAATTAGCATATTGTGAAAAAGTACATTATTTTCCATAATGTAATGATAAAAAATTAAACTTTCATATATTTTAGATTCATTGCACACCAACTGAAATATTTCAGGTCTTTTATTGTTTTAATACTGATGATTTTGGCATACAGCTCATGAAAACCCAAAATTCCTATCTCAAAAAATTAGCATATCATGAAAAGGTTCTCTAAACGAGCTATTAACCTAATCATCTGAATCAACTAATTAACTCTAAACACCTGCAAAAGATTCCTGAGGCTTTTAAAAACTCCCAGCCTGGTTCATTACTCAAAACCGCAATCATGGGTAAGACTGCCGACCTGACTGCTGTCCAGAAGGCCATCATTGACACCCTCAAGCGAGAGGGTAAGACGCAGAAAGAAATTTCTGAATGAATAGGCTGTTCCCAGAGTGCTGTATCAAGGCACCTCAGTGGGAAGTCTGTGGGAAGGAAAAAGTGTGGCAAAAAACGCTGCACAACGAGAAAGAGGTGACCGGACCCTGAGGAAGATTGTGGGAGAAGGACCGATTCCAGACCTTTGGGGGACCTGCGGAAGCAGTGGACTGAGTTCTGGAGTAGAAACATCCAGAGCCACCGTGCACAGGCGTGTGCTTTTGAACCAGAAACAGCGGCAGAAGCGCCTGACCTGGGCTACAGAGAAGCAGCACTGGACTGTTGCTCAGTGGTCCAAAGTACTTTTTTCGGAGTGAAAGCAAATTTTGCATGTCATTCGGAAATCAAGGTGCCAGAGTCTGGAGGAAGACTGGGGAGAAGGAAATGCCAAAATGCCTGAAGTCCAGTGTCAAGTACCCACAGTCAGTGATGGTCTGGGGTGCCATGTCAGCTGCTGGTGTTGGTCCACTGTGTTTTATCAAGGGCAGGGTCAATGCAGCTAGCTATCAGGAGATTTTGGAGCACTTTCATGCTTCCATCTCCTGAAAAGCTTTATGGAGATGAAGATTTCGTTTTTCAGCACGACCTGGCACCTGCTCACAGTGCCAAAACCACTGGTAAATGGTTTACTGACCATGGTATTACTGTGGCTCAATTGGCCTGCCAACTCTCCTGACCTGAACCCCATAGAGAATCTGTGGGATATTGTGAAGAGAAAGTTGAGAGACGCAAGACCCAACACTCTGGATGAGCTTAAGGCCGCTATCGAAGCATCCTGGGCCTCCATAACACCTCAGCAGTGCCACAGGCTGATTGCCTCCATGCCACGCCGCATTGAAGCAGTCATTTCTGCAAAAGGATTCCGACCAAGTATTGAGTGCATAACTGAACATAATTATTTGAAGGTTGACTTTTTTTGTATTAAAAACACTTTTCTTTTATTGGTCGGATGAAATATGCTAATTTTTTGAGATAGGAATTTTGGGTTTTCATGACCTGTATGTCAAAATCATCAGTATTAAAACAATAAAAGAACTGAAATATGTCAGTTGGTGTGCAATGAATCTAAAATATATGAAAGTTTAAATTTTTATCATTACATTATGGAAACCTACTCTGATTCTCACAATATTCTAAACTCTTAACAATTACCTTTATATATTTATTTATGTATGTACATGTAACATTCCATGACACAGAAACAGGTTTTTGTGGTAATGATGCACCAATCACCCCAAAAAAACAAACAGGCTATCAATGAAGATCTGGCCAAGAGATACACAAGTGTGGCAGAGAAGAATATTCTTCTAACAGCCTCTACCCTTGACCCCAGATTGAAACAACTGCCTTTCCTCTTCAAAGATGAACAACAAGATATAAACTCCAAAGTTATTGCTGAGGCTGCAGAACTTGAGGTAGTAGAACAATAATATTTTTGATAATTGTTTAATAACTTAATAATACAGATTTCATGAGTACAATGTATGTGTGTGATAAATTGTTGTTCGTTTGTGTCGTGTAGAATAGATCCAATTTTATCTTAGGGAAAAAGACTAGTCCAGGGGTAGGCAAGTTCGGTCCTGGAGAGCAGCAGTCCTGTAGAGTTCAGCTCCAACTCTAAAAAAAAAAACCTCACCTGCCTGTAGCCTTAGTAATTCTGAAGACATTGATTAGCTTGTTCAGGTGTGATTGATTAGGGTCAAAGCTGAACTCTGCAGGACTGCGGCTCTCTAGGACCGAACTTGCCTACCCCTGGACTAGTTCAATCAGAAGAGTACACTGAATTTAAAGAAGCTTTTTTTTTTTTTTTTTTGACAAATGTAGCAGTTCTTGTTTGTTCTAATAGCACTTCGTACCTAAATAGAGCAGCTCATTTGATTTTGTTTGCCTATTTGAATTTGCAGAAAATATATGCAAAAAAGCATATAATAAACTATTATCCTTTATTCTTGTATTAAGAAATTTTATTTTTGCACAAACTGATTTTTTCTGTCTCAAGGCCACCTTGACAATAACACAATTGTGTTAAAAATGTTTGCAATAATGTCTGCACAAAGGGGATGTTGGGCAGCTTCTCGAAGATCTTATTTTATACTTGAAAAATGTAAGAATTACTGAAAATTATATATATTAGTGAAATAAGCTTAATGTAACTTAATTGTATTGTCAAATGACATAGTTATGCATGAATACTAGACAAACGCAGCATTTCATTTCATATGTTTACAATGACATGCTATTTTGTGTTGTAGCTTTATGTTGTTTGATCCCTCTGTTTTTGTTTTTATTCTTTATTCTGCTGGTTTTTTGTTAATACAATATCAGTTAATGGAGCCTGAGTTTCAGATTTTTATGAAATTCCATTGACTGATATTGTGTTAACAAAACCATCAGAACAAACCTAACCAAAATCACCTTTTGTGTTCAGGAAAACACACATAGGGATCTACAGAGCCCCTAAAGGGACATTACAATGTCCAATTTATGCAAACTGCAAACTATTTCCTTTGTCCCTCACTGCAATTTTACTGTGAAGAACACTAAAGTATGGATGCACATGATTAAATAAATAATTGCTCAAAAATTGGCTTTTCTACCTATATCTGTCATGAGTCCCTGCGTTCCTCCCTCTCGGCACCAGAGGTCGCCATCTCCCAACCTCCCGGACTCCATTACCCAAACTCCACACACCTGTCACTTACTACACCCTCAGCTGTTCCTCATTGAACTATTTATACATTACACTCCCACCACTCTGCCCTGCTGAATTGTAATTGTATAGTTTGTTGAATGTTGGTTGATGCAAGCATGTTTGTTCCCTTATTGTATCCCATTCTTGATCCTGTTTCGTTTTGTCTGTCTTGCTGTTTATTAATTAATAATAGGTTTCACCTGCATTTGGACCAGACCCTGTTTTTCCATGGTGCTCCCTTACCGCACCGTATACTTATATAACAGCCTTAAATCTACTTTAATGCAACTTCTGTGACAGCAGAAAAACCTTGATGTGCAATATGTAGGCTAAATGGTGCAATACAACTGTGCAGTGATTTTTAATTGATTTCAGTGAAAGCAGTGATTTCAGTAGCAGAATATCATTTGATTTCTGTATTAGAAGTAAGAAAATGTTCTAACTTTATATTTTTGTTTCAGGTTTTCCATTGTTTCAACAAAACACAACGTTAACTTTTTTTTTGCAGGTCCTGCTCCTCTACAAAAGCTCTGCAGTAAATGCACAGAAATCAGGAATCAGAAAAGTGCTGTAATAACTTTGTTTGAAATTACAGTAATTACAATAAACTATAACTTAAGATTTACATATATATATTTTTTTCACTCAAAGCCTTCAATGGCAGCATTACGCTTTTCAGTGAAGAGGGCTTCACTGGCCACTGTCCACCGTATTAGCACATATTTGTGCTCATCTGTTCCTGTAACCAGGGCCGTAGCTAGAGGATTCAGGGGCCCCTGAAAAAAATATTGATGTGGGCCCCCACCATCCTCTACACATATCATGTATTGTACAATATATGAGCATGGAGGCCCACATGTAATCTAATAAGGGTTTCTTACAAAATAACAAAACAGTTAACAAATAAATTAAATAAAGGTTTTCTTCTGAGTCTTTTATTTTAAGATAAAGAAGATCAAATATATTAAGATAAAAATTCTTCATATATCTTCGCAGTGGTTTGGAAGCGGATATCCAACACAGAGATTATATTATTTAATTACACAAAAAACACATTTGGCCTCATTTACAAAACAGTTGTATGACAGAAAATTGGGTGTACGGTCGTTTCTATGCAAAATTTGGAATAGATCAATATGGACTTGAGCGGCTGTTATAATCAAATCTCACATCTCAGCTCGCGTACACATGTTTTTTAGCCAGCCTGAATGTGCATGCAACATAATAATAGTAAAAAATAAATAGTGAAAAAGTTAGGACATGCTATTGAATCACATGAAATATCACGCCATGTTGTCGTTTAATAAAAAAAAAAAAATTAAGCCAAAATGGAAAAGCCATGTGTGACAAAGTTAGGACACCCTATGATTCAGCTGTCTGTAGATCCACTTTTAGCAGCAATAACTTGAAATGATCATTTTCTGTATGACTTTATCAGTCTCTCACATTGCTCTGCAGGAATCTTGGCCCACTCTTCTTTACAATGTGGCTCCAGTTTATTGAGATTTGTGGATATTAGTTTATGCACAGCATTTCAGTCAGGATGAGGTCTGGACTTTGACTGGGCCACTGTAACCCCTTGATTCTTTTCTTTTCAGCCATTCTGTGGTAGATTTGCTGGTGTGCATGGGATCACTGTCCAAACTTTAATTGTTTGATGGATGGCCTCACATTTGATTATAAAATGCTTTGGTATACAGAGGAGTTCATGGTCAACCCAATGGCTGCGTTTACACTTGGCGTTAACATATTCCCTGTATCTGGATGTTGTCCACATAAACATTGAAAAGACGAGTGTAAATCGGAATGTTATCCGAGTGTGTCCTGGTCCAGAGGTAGTAGAGGATGGATTGTGATCGGATCTCAGTGTAATATAAACGCAATCCAGCCATCGTGTCTGCATTCGCAGATTGACGTTGAGCAAAACCCCGCCCTGTCAGAAGACGGAGAACACCTGGCTGTGGTGCGCTAGTGAGACGCGTATTTTCATTTGTAAAATGTCCCACTAGTGAACATGGTTTTCAAAAGAAACTCAAGGTTGACTTTGCACCAGGACCATTCTCTGCAGACTAGTGATTGGTCGTTCTTATATGATTCATTCATTTTGAATGAATCTTTAATGTGACTCGGAACAAACAATTTGTCTCGGGGAGTGATTCGTTCAGTCACGCAAGCACAACATCCTGTGAGTTCTGTACTGCAATTAGTTTACCTGTTTCAAGTCTTTGGGTTTTTCAAGTCATTCGTTCGTCACGTGACAGCCCCATAAGCGTTACCAATGCAGTCTGAGCCGGAAAGAGAATTGATTAGTTCATCTCTTGAGTTCTTTGGGTTTTTCAAGTCATTCGTTCGTCACGTGACAGCCCCATAAGCGTTACCAATGCAGTCTGAGCCGGAAAGAGACTTAATTATATTAACCAACTCTATTACCTCTATTACAACATTCAGTGTATGGGAAATAACCATCATGACAGAAATGCACACATTTATATACTGTAAGAAGTAAAAAGCTAAAATTTGAGACCAGAAATGCATCACGTAACTGTAAGATTAATAATAATAATAAAAATAACTATGCACCTGTTTGTGAGGAAATTAATTTCTCTGTCCAACACTGTCATGTCATGTGACAAAAGAACTGTTAATAAGTTCTCTTTCCAGCTCAGACAGCATTGGTTTAGTTTATGGGGCTGTCGCGTGATGAATGAAACGACTCAAAACTCGGAGACTTGTCAGATAAGAGGTGAGGTGAACTAATCCATAGGCTAAAAGATCCAGGTAAATACTGAATTAATCTTTTTACTATTTCTTATAGCATTATAGTTTTGCATTGTTTGAAGTGTGATCAACGTTTGCGTAAGTAGTAGGACCATGTTAGTGAAGTAACACGTAAACATTTTTAATGACCATTTTGCTAAAATTAATGAAAATGACTCAAAAAAGACTCAAAAGTCAGAGTCAGTAAAATGATCTGACCTTCCCATCACTACTGCAGACTTATTTAAAATTGCGGGGGTGGGAAAGAGAGATCTGCTCAGTTATCCAGATGTCAGTCAAAGTTGATGTTGCCCAAGTGTAAACGTGCTGTCTCCTGATGGACTGATGATCCGATAACATTGATCTGATCGCGGTGATAAACATGTTAATGCCAGGTGTAAACAAACCCCTGATGAGTCATCAAAGAGGAGTTTTCACAGGATTTGCAGGCTACTGCTGTAGAATTCATTTTTAAATGAGGCTACTCTGAAAAATGATAATTAGTTAATAAATCTTGCTGCGACCTCTGGAAGTAACCTAATAATTAGAATTTCCTTCAGGATTTCCAAAAATGTGGTTGGATGCATTGATTGGCACACATATTCCCATCATTATGTCATACCTTCCAAAAATGAAGGTTGACCTATGTCAACAGGAGGTCTAATCACAGTATTAATGTTGCAGGTACATTGACTAAAACCTACTATTTTCTAATGGTCAAAGACTACATCACAATACTGTAACTCATGTCTCATTCTTTGCACTGTCAAGATCAAACATAAACATACAAAGGACAATAACTATATCAACAGCAACAAACGTGGTAAGTACATGTATGTCCAATACACTTGTTTCAATGCATGCACTACACAGTTACAGGAGCACTTCTGCAGCACTAAAGCAATGTGAAATTTCTTACAGGACAGATTGATGACTTTCTGCTGGGAGATAGGGGTTACCCATGTCGACCAACACTGATAACCCCCTTTTTACCCCAGAAAAACCTGAACCAGATCCCCAGCAGCACTTCAATGTGGCACACCGAAGAGAGATAATAATATCAGTTTATACATAGATAAAATTTGATTCTATAGGCTGCTAAAAATAACCTATATAAAAAATAAAATATATAGGCAGGCCTCTTATATTTTATGAAATATAATACACAACACACACACACACAACATAACAGTTCTAACATTGCTAACTTGACATTTCAGCCATTCATCATCAAACTAAAATGCAGTCAACCAAACATGAAAGTTACACTGTTAATTTAAAAAGGTCCACTGTAAAATCAGCGTGTAGCACCCAAACAAACATTTACACACATACTGATACACGAGTGATGTACAAATAATTTAGCAACTGTATTCTTTTCGAATGAGAGAGTCTTGTGAGCCTTTGTTTTGCTTGAAATAAATTCATTTAGCTTGATGTCTGTGTGCTGTTTTAAAATAAATAAATTACACTGAAATTATTTGGAAAGACATCTATGTAATATACCATTTATACTATCAAAAAGCCCTCGGGAACTAACCTGCAATACGATAAGATACTGCTTTAGTGTAGGATCGAATGCAGTGCTGTCAGATTACCTCATCTCTTATCACTGGTAAGAAAACATTACAGTACAAAGCGCATAATGTTACAATAATAGAGCCTTGAATTCTCACTGGACCGCGCTGATGACATTTCATGTCTGGGCGAACAAGGTTATAGTGGTATGCAAATACATATTTATCAGCCAGGCAGGACAGCCTATCGGTAATTTTCGGACTGGGTGTTTTGATTGGACATTTTTTTGTCTCTATATGCCTTCCACAGGATGATATAAATACTAACGATGGAGCAAGTGAGCACAGTATTATACGCGTGCTTACATTAATTGATTAACACAGACAAGTATTTTTATCAGCAATAAGTTTTTTATTATTATGAAAATAAACATTCCCATCTTAACCAAATTTACATAAGAAGCATGGGCATCGTAAGCCCATTTTTAGCGGGGCTATAGCGATTCGCTCCATAAACTGTACACAAATTCGTTTCACAAACAAGATTTCACAAACCTCGTAAGCAGCACCGTCGTCCAGGATGAGTGGAAGGGGGGTTTCGGCTGCAGCTACGCCAGGCTCTGTGGAGAGAAGAACAGAAGGATGATGAGGTTTCAGGAGTGACACATGGAATGTGTGGTGACCCTCACATTCCATTCAGACCCTCTCCTCTCTCAGAACCAAGTAGTCATACATGATGGTACGTCCGAGGTTTCCCCTGACCAAGGAAATAGTGGAGGTTGGTAACCGAGTACACACTGGAATGTTGTGAGTCCGGTAAATGGTTGGCGCATGAGGAGTTTTGTCGCGTGATTTCAGCCACCCCAGGTACTGGTTTCAAGATTCCTGGTGGCGTGACAGAAAGGTATGGAGGAAGCGACCGATCTCTTGGATCTTCCCTCCTTTCTGGGATGCCAAAGTACCGGAATATGTGGTTGAACATGAGCTCTGCAGTCTCCATAGCAGTAGGCAGTCCCTTTAAATGAATCAAACAACAGGATTTAGAAAATCTATCGAAAACCACAAAGATACAGGTACAGTCTTTCGAAGCTGGTAGGTCCGTGATGAAATCCACCCCTAGGTGTGACCATGGTCGGTTGGGAACGGGCAGGGGAAGGAGTTTGCCAGACGGTAGATGACGTGGACTCGTCAAGATGGCACATTTCTTACATCCTTGCACGTACCTCCTGACATCAGATGCCATGTTGGGCCACCAGAAGCATTCCTTTAGCAACGAGAGGGTTTCATTGACCCCCGGGTGGCCAGTGCCTAGTGAGGTGTGAGCAGAGTGGATGAGTAGAGTGCGCCGTGTCCTGTTGATGTACTGCAAGCCTGGCGGGCAACCCGGGGGGTAATTGGAGGAGGGTATGGTCTCCATTGACCAGGTGATCGGGCTGACAAAGAGTTTCTCTGGAAGTACGGCTTCAGGTTCTTCAGAGCTTTCCTCAGGTGTGTAACAACGTGATAACGTGTCTGCCTTGACATTTTTGGAGCCGGGTCGATAGGAAATCGTGAATTTAAAGCACTCACACACACACAGCCACTGTCCGGTCTCGTTCGCAACTAGGGCTTACCTACATGCTTACTTCAAGGACTACCAGTGTTATACTTACCTGTCTCCAGCGATCTGTGTGTGTCTCCTGTGTCAATTGTGTGTGTGTGTGTGTGTGTGTGTGTGTGTGTGTGTGTGTGTCTTCATCCTCCAATGTCTCAACTCCTCTACTGCCACTTGGATCTTCACTCTGCTAAACATCATCATTTACGATTGCCACTTCAGTTTTAGGGTTTTATGTGCCAGTCAATTAAGGTGCTGATGAGGTGCAGGTGGGTGTGCACTGTGATAGGATGGTGTTGGAGCCTGGCGTGTCTGTGACAGTCTCCTCCCATCTTTCAGCACACTCTTCAATCCACAGACCGCAGCAGACTCAATCCAAATAAATGAAGAGAGTCTTGTGAGCCTTTGTTTTGCTTGAAATAAATTCATTTAGCTTGATGTCTGTGTGCTGTTTTAAAATAAATAAATGACATTGAAATTATTTGGAAAGACATCTATGTATACCATTTATACTATCAAAAAGACCATCTGCCTGCTGATGGTAGGGTATGGTTCTGCTCAGACAAGTCCAGAAGTTATAGGTAGGGTAGTTGATTTCGGAAAGGCTAGCAATAGCAAAATCCCCACCCTCCCTGTATAATCACTCTGCAAAGCCACACCTCCTCCAAAACACACAAACGCGATTAGGGAGATCGGAGACTAACCTGCAATACGATAAGATACTGCTTTAGTGTAGGATCGAATGCAGTGCTGTCAGATTACCTCATCTCTTATCACTGGTAAGAAACAATAATAGAGCCTTGAATTCTCACTGGACCGCGCTGATGACATTTCATGTCTGGGCGAACAAGGTGCATAGAGGTATGCAGGACAGCCTATCGTAATTTTCGTACTCAAATACATATTTATCAGCCAGGCAGGACAGCCTATCGTAATTTTCGGACTGAACATTTTGATTGGACATTTTTTTTTTTGTCTCCTATGCCTTCCACAGATGATATAAATACTAACGATGGGCAAGTGAGCACATTATTATCGCATTAACACATTAATTGATTAACACAGACAATTATTTTATCGCGCAATAAGTTTTTTATTATTATGAAAGTCCACTGTCCTGGTTTTCCCAAATGGACATAAGAAGCATGGGTAACACTTTATAATAACGGCACGCTATTTATCATTAGTTAAGCATTAGAAAACAGTTAATTCATCATTTATAAAGCATTAATAAACATTAATAAGCAGTTTATAAATACAGATATAAATGTTTTATACTTGATTTAAAAGCATATATATAATGTATTTAATAATTGTTTTTTCATACTTTATTAATGATCAATTTATCATTTCTAAATGAAGTATAGCATTATTTACACACCAGTTATTAAGGAGTTGTCAGTGGTTCATAAGATCACTTAGAAATTGTAAGTAAATTATTAATAAACTATTTAAATGTGCATTCATACATCTTATTATTCAGACATATAGTAATAGTTACTTAGAGTGTTAATAAATGGTTTATTAACATGTATTTCTACTGTAATTCAGGGTTAATTCAGGTAGTTATAAAACATATGTAGTTGTTAGTTAACTATTTTTGTGAGCTCATCTAAAGTGAGGACTATTTATGCCTTGTAAAGCTTTTTACAAATGAGATTTAAAGGCTGTTAATATTTCTATGTTCTGTATCACTGTGTTGTGTTTGTTTTCCTTTTTCTGTTTTTAGAAGATAACTGAGCCTTTAAATATCCTTTATAAATGCTTTACAAGGCATAACTAGTCCTCACTTAAGATGAGCTCACATAAATAGTTAACTGACCATTACTAAATACTTTATAACTACCTGAATTTACTACATTTACTTAAAATTTCTTGTGAACTTATGAATCACTGGCAACTCCTAAATAAACTGGTTTTAATTAATGCTATACTTTATTGAGAAATGATAAATTGATCATGAATAAAAGTATGATAATACGATGATTAAACACATTAGAGATATGCTTTTAAATCAAGAATAAAGCATTTATATCTGTATTTATAAACTGCTTATTTATGTCTATTAATGCTTTATAAATTATGAATTTTCTGTTTACTAATGCTTAATTAATGATCAATAGTGTGCAGTTATTATAAAGTGTTACCGAAGCATGGGCATCGTAAGCCCATTTTAAGCGGGGCTATAGCGATTCGCTCCATAAACTGTACACAAATTCGTCCACAAACCTCGTAAGCAGCACCGTCGTCCAGGATGAGTGGAAGGGGGGTTTCGGCTGCAGCTACGCCAGGCTCTGTGGAGAGAAGAACAGAAGGATGATGAGGTTTCAGGAGTGACACATGGAATGTGTGGTGACCCTCACATTCCATTCCAGACCCTCTCCCTCTCAGAACCAGTAGTCAACAGATGGTACGTCCGAAGGTTCCCCTGACCAAGGAAATAGTGGAGGTTGGTAACCGAGTACACACTGGAATGTTGTGAGTCCGGTAAATGGTTGGCGCAGGGAGTTTTGTGCGTACTCGGCCCACCCCAGGTACTGGTTTCAAGATTCCTGGTGGCCGTGACAGAAGGTATGGAGGAAGCGACCGATCTCTTGGATCTTCCTCTCCATCTGCCCGTTTGACTGCAGATGGTATTCTGATGATAGGCTGATGGTCACACCTAGGAGTGAGAGGAAGGCTCTCCAGACCCGAGAGATGAATTGAGGTCCTCTGTCTGATACGATGTCCTCTGGGATGCCAAAGTACCGGAATATGTGGTTGAACATGAGCTCTGCAGTCTCCATAGCAGTTGGCAGTCCCTCCTTTAAAGGAATCAAACAACAGGATTTAGAAAAACTATCAACAACCACAAAGATACAGGTACAGTCTTTCGAAGCTGGTAGGTCCGTGATGAAATCCACCCCTAGGTGTGACCATGGTCGGTTGGGAACGGGCAGGGGAAGGAGTTTGCCAGATGGTAGATGACGTGGACTCTTCGAGATGGCACATTTCGTACATCCTTGCACGTACCTCCTGACATCAGATGCCATGTTGGGCCACCAGAAGCATTCCTTTAGCAACGAGAAGGGGTTTCATTGACCCCCGGGGTGGCCAGTGCCTAGTGAGGTGTGAGCAGAGTGGATGAGTAGAGTGCGCCGTGTCCTGTTGATGTACTGCAAGCATGGCGGGCAACCCGCGGGGTAATTGGAGGAGGGTATGGTCTCCATTGACCAGGTGATCGGGCTGACAAAGAGTTTCTCTGGAAGTATCTCCCCAGATACTTCAGAGCTTTCCTCAGGTGTGAAACAACGTGATAACGTGTCTTCCTTGACATTTTTGGAGCCGGGTCGATAGGAAATCGTGAATTTAAAGCACTCACACACACACAGCCACTGTCCGGTCTCGTTCGCAACTAGGGCTTACCTACATGCTCCAGCGATCCCAAGTTACCTCCTGTGTTCATTGTGTGTGTGTGTGTGTGTGTGTGTGTGTCTTCATCCTCCAACGTCTCAACTCCTCTACTGCCACTTGGATCTTCACTCTGCTAAATACAAAGGACAGTATCAATACTCTTTCACTCATCATTTACGATTGCCACTTCAGTTTTAGGGTTTTTATGTGCCAGTCAATTAAGGTGCTGATGAGGTGCAGGTGGGTGTGCACTATGATAGGATGGTGTTGGAGCCTGGCGTGTCTGTGACAGTCTCCTCCCCATCTTTCAGCACACTCTTCAATCCACAGACCGCAGCAGACTCAAACAGAAACAGAGGACACAAGGTGTGTATTTCAATGATAGGTTGTAATAATATTTGTATCTGTGCAATTCTTTGTTATAAATACAGTTTACAAAATGTCATGAGGGAGCAATCGGTTTCCCATCTACTGTAAAGTTTTCGCTGCGTTCACCTCTCATCACAACACAGCTGTTTCTTCCAGTGAAAATCTAGCCCTTAACAGATATGAACACATACTTTATAAAATGATCATGTTGCTATTTTTATTTGAAAATGTAACATTTAATATAAAACGTCTCAGGTTATGTATGTAACCATGGTTCCCTGAGTAGGGAACGAGACACTGCATCCTCTAGGGGTCGCTATGGGGAACACCTCGTCGTGACCCGTTGTCTGAAGCATACATTGAAAAAAAACACCAACGAGTTGGCCGGCGACAGCCTCTGACGTCACTACCGGTGCGACTATAAAACAGGCACCGGGAGAACACGTCATTCACTTGCGTCCGAAGCATGGCAGGGAGCTAGAGGACGCAGTGTCTCGTTCCCTACTCAGGGAACCATGGTTACATTCGTAACCTGAGATGTTCCCTTTCAAGGGGTAACTTTGAACTGCATCCTCTAGGGGTCGCTATGGGGAACAGTATACCCACGCCGCCATGCTGAGGGGAGTGCAGGCCAGAATCATGATGAACATTAACCCTCTGGAGTCGATTAACGCGTATACGCGTTTTGGGGTATTTTCTCCTGATAACCCCGAAAAGAACTTAAATTACACTTTCAGTTTTGATCATACAGATAAGAGCAATACATCAATCGAATCTGTAAAGGGTCTACTATTTTTTTTTGTATACAGACATAATAACAACAAAACTTTGTGCACTTATAAAATAAAGATAACAAACAACGAGTGTTGTCTGCAGCCTTTGTCTGCGCTGATCTTCAGTTACAAATGCGTCATTAAAATGAACTGTAACTCAGTGAATACTCAACGAAGAGACATGAGAGATCTACTTTTAAACTAAACAAGTGCTGCTGAAAACAAATATTCTGTGATAAAGTAATCCATATGAAAACAACGCGATGTCCGTTTTTTCACGTCTCCCTTCATTATCTTCTAATGCGACCACGCCCCTGCGCTGAACGCGCTATTGAGATTCAAATTGTTTCACTGAAGCGCGCGGCTTTTGAATACGCCCACACAACAGAAGACAACGCAGCGAGATTGTTCTTCAAGTTTTTTTATTTTACTGTTTGCTTCGCGATGAGAGGAATAAGACATAATTCACCCCAAAAAGATGTGATGTGGTTGAGGATTTGAGATTTGGATTTCCTCAGAAAAAAAGAATGAAGCACTTTATTCAGCAGAGATCATTAAACATGATAAGTTTCTTTTTTTCTATTTATATACTTGTACTAGTTTTCACATAACGTGTAAACATTTTACTAAGTATACTTTTTCCAAAGACTTTTTCCAAACTATATTCCTGACTAAATGTATAATCAAGTGAAATATTATGAAAGTTTCAATAACAATATTCGCTACTATACCATTCAAAAGCTTGATATAATATAAATGTAACAATAAATGTAACTGTAAAAAATGTAACAATCATTGCTGTTCTTTCAATTTATCCCCCCTAAAAAACCTAAAAACATATTCTCAGCTCTTTTCAACATTAAATAATAATAATAATAATAATAATAATGGATAATAATAAACAATAAATGTTTTTTTGTAGAAAATAAGATTGGTTAAAAGGATTTCTGAAGGATTGTGTGACTGGAGTAATGATGCAAAAAATTCAGTTTGAAAGTCAGCTTTGATTGTTCCTAATAAACTGTTTAACTGCACTCCCGAGTGAATATTAAATTATGTTGTGGGATAATGAAATATATTCTAAATAAACTACAAACATAAAATTATATACATTTATTTTGTCCTCACATTCTTTCTTGTAACTCATGCCTCTCAGTGACACAGCTGACTGAATGGCTCATTATGCAGCTCATTATGCAGGCCTTTGTCTTCTCAGGTGTGAATTCATGATAGTTGACGCCTACTCGCATATGAACTTTTACCACACAAAGTGTCTTAGAAAATTTAAATCAATATATTGTTTTCTGTAAGTGAGTAAACAAGATGATTTTCACATCATTTAGAAAAAAAAATTCTAGGCTACCAGCTCCAGTTTCTCAAAATTCCTGGGAACCAATTTTCTGTGTGTTTTATTGCCTTATTCAAGTTGATTTAACATTTTTAGTTTTTCACTAACCACGCATAACATTTTTTTTCTCAAAAACACAATCACTATGTACATACATGCTGCTCACATATTATTATAGCCTAGTTTGTGCTGATTACAGTGAGATTAGACTTTAGCCATTTAGATATTTATAAGAAACTTAAAAAAGCACAAATGTCAGGGCATGACAAAACTTCTCCAGGCCCCAAAAATACCCTTAGACTCCAGAGGGTTAAGTATCAACTCTATCATTTCCATGGGAGTTGCTCCTGGGACGTTTAGACGGCTGTCTGTGACAGTACCCCTTACGGCCAAAGGCCTAAGCTACATACCCAACCTAATTGTTAGGGCCTCGCCCCGGGTAAAGCTGAAGGCTTGGAATCAAGAAAGATTCCTTTAAAGGAATACGGCAAAGAACCAAGCATTTTATACTAAGTCTTGCCGTCACACACAGGCAACTGCTTGCTCTTGCATAAGCTTGCTGAAGGAGCTGTCTCAACAGGTCCCTAGTAGCAACACCCTGTTTAGATAGGTATCCGAGGATACATGGGTGGAGCGGCGCCCAAGATGAACGGGGCTTTTACCAACTCAAGAAAGGGCACGAAGCAACCGTGCGAACTTACCACAGTGTGGATTTCAGAAAGTGTGCAAAGACTTGTGTGCAAGACAAAGTACTGTTCTACGGAAGGGCTCTCGTGGCACTCTGATAGAGCAGCTCATAGATGGAATGGTGCATCTCAAAACAGAATGTTTGAGAGTCATCAACTCGATCTGTGGAAATAATGCTGGAGCGCTCTGGGAAAAAAAACAGTGAACTCAGTCTCATATGAGAGGAGAACTCCGAATCCAGAGTAGCGCGCACACATAGGCGACCCTTCTTGGAAAAGGGGAGCGCTGCTAAACTACCAGGAGAATCGCCCAAATAGCCCCTCATGTTTGAGGGAAGCGATGCTTGAAGTGTATAAACGAGTACACACTGGCTGAATGGAGCCAAAGGAACCAGGTCTAATCATCACAAGAAAGGGAACGAGGCGGAGCACGTAACCCTTACCATACAGGATTTCAGAAAGTGCACAGAGTCTTGCATGCACACTTACCAATACGTGGATTTTTAGAAAGTACGCAAAGTGTTCACGTGCACACTGACCACTATGTGGTTTCCAGAAAGTACACAGAGCTTAGCGTGTGTAACTTAAAGAGTAATTTACTCATAATGGAGGAGACGGTGATGAACCTTTAGCCAAGACCGAGGTCAGGTAAATTACACTAGTTTGCTGCAATCTTTGTCGGATTACAACTTTAATACAGGTACTGGCTTGGAGCTTACTTGAATAATGTAATGATACATACGAAAAACTACAAAATACACACATAGCAGTTCAAATGCTGACTGATAGGTGCAATTTTATGTAGTTTATTGTCTTGACCATATGTAGACATGTTTGCAACCCCGTATTTTTTTAGGCAGTTAACCATAAAAATAAAACTATTTAAAAAAAAATAGAGCATAGTACAGCTTAATGTCCAGCAACTTTAAATTTAATAACCTTGAACATATTTAGAAGTAAACTGCAACATACACAGAAGTGCAGCAGTATTATTAATGTAAAACCATCCTGACAAATTCTCTTCAATTCAAGACAATACTGCACATACCTTTACTTTTACTCTCAATACCTTAAGTATATTAGAGTATGCAAGATAATACTTTTACTTAAAGGATAGTTAAGCCAAAAAATTAAAATCCTGTAATCATTTACTCACCCTTCAGTTGCTTCAGGTTTGTAATTTATATTTTTGGCATGTGCCTCGTTCCACTGTCACCACATTGTCCTCCGAGTCTCTGAGGAGGTGCTGGCCATTCACCAAGAGATTGACCTCCTGAAGACCCCAGAACACACAGAGGCAGGGCTGGGCTCAAACTGATGCTGTTTTTCTGATGTTAAACCTAAGCTATGTTGTAAATGGTTGTAAAAAGTACTTTCAATTATGTATAGAACAATTTGTTTTAATGTGTAAAAAAGTATTTACAGGACAAACAAATAAACATATAAAAGAATGTTTTGTGAAAAAAATATAAGCTACATTAAAAAAAATAATGTACATAAGCACTTTTATTTTATTTACACGTGAATATGCAAAAGAAAAGTACAAAATGTACAGAAAGTACTCAGGCTTATTTACGAATAAATTACACACAAAAAATGAATAATGTATACAATTTATGCATTTCATTTTTAACTTGCCACAAAAATAAACTACAGAAATTAGATTGTTTCATTGACAATATGACATTTAAAAAATATATTGGAAATACTGTAATGTATTCATTTTTTCCCCACTGTTTTCTCTTGGCTAATGAAGAATGTATTTGTTTGAGTTTGATGTCCTCCCTGTCTACTCACTCCCTCACCTGTCTCAGGACACTTCACAAATAAACCATGCCTGTTAACAACAAAAACACATGCTCACTTTCTCCAGAATAGCTACTATTCTCTCATCGCCTCATCAGTCTCACATCATAAGAATAGCACACACACATGCTTACATTGCTGGTGATTGATTTGAATGTTTTCCTACCCTGTGTCCCAATGTGCATACTATCCACCCTGTCTGCCCTAAATAGTATTGAAAATTACTAATATCACATATAATTTAGGATGGATAGTATGCACATTGTAACGCAGGACTAGTTTCTTGTGTGTTCCTTGTTTTACTAGATTTGCCTTGCCTTGGTGTTTTTGATTGTGGACTGTTTCCTTGATTCTGATTGTTTGCAGCCTGCCCTTACCATTGACTGTTATCTGGATTACTCTTTTGTCCCTGCCTTGGCTATAAAGTGCCCTCCATAAGTATTGGAACAATAAAGACAAAATTGCTTTGTTTGCTGTGGAGTCAAGACATTTGCAAATATGATTTAAGATGAATATGAGACAAAACTACAGAGTGTCACATTTTATTATTAGCAGTTTCAACACATGCATGTTTAACCAAATAAAAATGTCAGCACTTTTAGGGTTCATCCCACTATCTGATGTGAGCATAAGTATTGGGACAGTAGAACTTAAGGCAAATATAAAAGATTAAAAGCTATTATTTATTTGCAAATTCCTTGTGTGCAATCACAGCAGTGAGTCTGTGACACATAGACATCACCAGACTCTTGGTCTTATCATTTGAAATGCTTTTCTCCAGTCTTTAATGCAGCCAATTGCATCGGTTGCTTGTTTTGGGGAGTTTCTGCCTTTAGTCTCCTCTTTAAGTGGTGGAATTCATTTGCAATCAGATTTAATGAATTCCAAATTCATTCTGCTACTGTTATAATATATTAAGTCATCATTAAAATTTGTAGGGCCTGTTCCAGAGACAGCCATGCATGCCCATACCGAAAACCTCCACCATGGTTTACAGATGAGGCTGTATGCTTAGGATAATTTGCAGTTCGCTTTTGTTTTTCCATCACTTAGATAAAGGTTAATCTTTGTCTCATCTGTCCATAAAACTCTGTTACAAAACTCTAGTGGCTTTTCCAAACTCTAATCTGGCCTTTCTATTTTTGGTGCTGATCAGAGGTTTGCATTTTGCTGTGTAGCCTCTAATTTTGTGTCAAAGTCTCCTGTAGATGGTAGATTGTCAGACTATCACCCAAGCTTTCTTTTTTTTCAGGGTTCTTTTTCACAGCTTTCATCAACTACTGTTGTTTTTCTCAGCCGATCAGGGGTGCATTTCCCAAAACCATAGTTGCTAACCTGTTAGCAACTTAGTTCAATTCAATTCAAGTTTATTTGTATAGCGCTTTTTACGATACAAATCATTGCAAAGCAACTTTACAGAAAATTAAGTTTCTACAATATTTAGTAGTAGCTTATTAGTGATGACTGTCAGTTTATGTTCATACGACAGAAATGTTCAGAAAAATCAATAAAAGACATAAACAAACAGACGATTAACACTATTAACAGCAAATTTTGCAATCAAACTTAGAGCAAAATGTGGTAGTTCTGTATGTTGTCTCTGGGTTAGCATCATCTGAGGTCCTCTGAGGGGTTGGCATCATCTCTTCTCAGGTGTTCTGGATCCAGACTGGAGCTTGTGTAAATCCTAGTTACCACCGGGATTTAAATCCTGTGGCAAACAGAGAAACAAATAGAGACATAATTAGCGTAGCTGCTGTTCCAGCCAAGTAAAATTAATTAGTTTAACACAAAGCTAAAGAATAATAATGCACATTTGATCAGATATAACTGCAGTCCAAAATTATGAGATGCATTATTTGAATGCTTGGCCAAAGAGGTGTGTTTTTAATCTAGATTTAAACAGAGAAAGTGTGTCTGAACCCCCGAACATTATCAGGAAGGCTATTCCAGAGTTTGGGAGCCGAATGCGAAAAAGCTCTACCTCCTTTACTGGACTTTGCTATTCTAGGTACTATCAAAAGTCCAGCGTTTTGTGACCTTAGGGAGCGTGATGGATTGTAGCGTGGTAGAAGACTAGTTAGGTACGCAGGAGTGAAGCCATTAAGGGCCTTATAAGTAAGTAATAATATTTTGTAACTGATATGGAACTTAATAGGTAGTCAGTGCAGAGACTGTAAAATTGGGGTAATATGATCATATTTTCTTGACCTGGTAAGGACTCTAGCCGCTGCATTTTGGACTACCCGTAGCTTGTTTATTTAGGATGCAGGACAACCACCTAGCAGTGCATTACAATAGTCCAGTCTAGAGGTCATGAATGCATGAACTAGCTTTTCTGCATCAGAAACAGGTAACATGTTTTAGTTGGTTGGCAATGGGAAATTGCATTGCAACCAACAAAGTTGCTAACTTAGTTAGCAACTATGGTTTTTGGGAAACGCACCCCAGGTCGTTGTTGGTTGCTGATATCGCTGGTGGTTTCCGAACTCTTGATTTCTCCATGCCCTTTGTTTTAAATCGACTTGCTTGCTTTTCTCTCAGAATGCAGAAACAATGGATATAACTGATATGACATATTCCCTGCTTATAATATGTGAAGAATTAATTCAACAGGACACAGTTATACCTACATCAGGTAGGGGGATGAAACTCTAAAAGTGCTGATCTTAGTTGGTAAAACGTGTATGTGTTGAAACACCCAATAATAAAATGTGTATTATACTGTATAAAAAGTAGTTTGAGATGACAAATTATTTGATGCTGAAGTTTAAACATATGACTTTAGACCAAAAATATTATTATGTCAAACTTTATTCAGAGAACCATTCAACCAAATATTTATGCATTCAACAAAAGTCTTTTTGCAAGAACTCATTAAAAGATGATACATACAGAGCAGAGAATATATAAAGATTGTTTTAGGCATTGAGTAGAAAAGACTAGAGAACTAGAGTTTACAAGTACAGCATTTAAAAAGCTAAACATTATCATCCCGGGTTACCAGCATCATGAAACAGAAAACAAATGGGATGTTGTAGTTGTACATGTAGATCACTTAGAAATGGCAGGTGTATTAGAGGGTGTCACACTTTGTGGTGGGTCTATTTTTGTCAGTTTTTCCTTTACACTTTCATATTCTGTTTGCCACTGCTCCTTGGAGAGCGAGGAAGGACTGACCTCCAGAAACTGGTAGGCATCTTTGGTTTGGAGCTTGAAGATGAAAGATGCTTTTTTACAGCCTTCACCAAAACTGCTCCAAGCCTGTGGAATTAAAACATTTCAAAAGTAACATTAGACTTTTGCGTGAAGCATCGGTAATGACTGGGCGAAAAATTAGTCTGTCATTTCTTCTGTTACAAATAAAGAAAAAAATAAAACCTTCCTGTAATCATTTTGTAATCATGTAAACATTCATTTTTACCCCTTCCGCTGTTTTGATTGATTCTAGAAATTCTTCTTTTAGTTCGGCAAGGTCTTCAATAAGATCTTCTCCAACAAAGGTCTTTTGTTCCAGGTAGTCCAGCATTTGAGCAACATTCTCCCAGAAGTTTTTCAGCTGAATCAGAATTGCCTGAATTTTTGACAAGCTGCTCTGAACCTCATTTAGATGGATGGGGTCAGGTATGGAATCTGCAGAGAGGAAAGAAAATGAACATCCTTCAATGAGACACATATCTTGAACTAGGGTTGAATATTGATACAATTATTATATAGGTTTACTTTAAACATGATATAAAACGGACTCACTCCGGTCAAAATTGGCTTTGGCAAACTTCATCTGCCAATCAATGACTTGGAGTTCGAGCTGCCACTGCTTTTGTCTCAGAGCAGTCTTATCAGCGATGAGGTTATTCAATTCAGCTTCAAGAGCCTTTATACGGGCAACATCTTCAGGATCATGTACAGCATCATAAATGCTTTTCACAATTGGACCGATAAATGGAACAATTGCAGCAAAGATGCCAAGGCCTTTACTTTTTTGGGTTATGGATCTGGCAAATTCTTGAATCTCTTGGCTTTTGCAGTTTATCTTTCTCTCAACTTCAGCAAGCTCTTCAGTGTTTTTTTGGAGTTTTGATTTCAGATCATTCAGAGTATTTTCAGTCTGCTTCATTTGATGGTCTTGTTCTGTAATCTTTTTATCAGTATCTAATTTTTCCTTGATAACATCACTGGTGGATGATGCTACATCTTTGTTGTGTAAATCATACCTACACAATGTTGAAGAAATGTTGGCGTGAAATTTACATTTTATAGCAATGGGCTGGTGTAACTAGTTTAAAAGTTTAGCTTAAAACATGTTCATAGTTTTATGATAGTTTTCATATAGAAAAAAAAATTAATTGCTCAAGGTATTTTGAAACATATTTTCACAAGAAAATTTTTCTTACTTTTGCACTATCCTGTCCACTTCACTGATAATTTCTTTGATCCAGACTCGTGCTTTCCCTAGAAATTTGACTGCCAAAACTGCCTTATTTTTCTCCACAGCTTTCGCCAACATGGGAAACAGTGACTGAACCAGGTTTTCACTTGTCAAAATACACTGTGAGAAGAAAGATAATAAGTGATACCACATATCTTAGACTTAAAAAAAAACTCACAGTAAGCATACTGAACCAAGATTATGTGTAAAAATTCCTGTGGCTCAATGGTAGAGCATTGCAAAAGGTCAAGGGTTCAATTCACAGGTAAAAAAAAAAAACATACCGATTAAAAAAAAAAAAAAAAATAAATACATATATATATATATATATATAGCCTGAATGCACTGTAAGCAGCGTCTACTAAATGTATAAATGTTAATTCTTATTTATTATATTTTACCTAAAATGTTAGTTTGAAAAGTATAAATTTTTCATGGCTCACATTATGAACTTATTTACAGTTATGACGTTTTTTCTAGGTGATGGAGATGAAACTGAAGTCAAGTGAAAATCTGAAACAGTACTTTCAACATAGTTGCATCAGAGGAGCCAAACAGAAGCTGGGTTTCCACAGCCCGACTCCTGATGATCCTCTCCAGGTTGGGGAAGTTGGCCAGGCACAGGTAAGAGAGATGGTAGAGAAGAGCTGTCTTTTCGGCAGCAGGGAGGAGCTCTTTTACAAATGTGGGGCTCCACTGGGATACAGCCACTGGTGAAAAAACATGCCATATATTTAAAGACTGGCTGGTAGTGTTATCAAATCTTTTGAAATAATGAAATGATGAAATAAGTTAATACTTGCTTTTGCTATCAGCCATCCTTAGTAGGTTTACACAATTTGTGCAATGAGTTCTTCTAAAATTCACTAAAGCAGAAGTTTTGGTTGGTTTAAAATATGTCTCAAACACATACAATACGTAACTGGAAGGATATCTGAAAATGATCATAAAAATGGTAAGAGAAAATTACTTACCTTTTGTTTTAGTAAGTGATATGGAGAACAAGGCATCTGGTGTTTTTATTTAGTATACTGAAGGTATCCCCACCCTGCCTCCGCCCTCAGAGAAAATGACTCCCAGAGAAACGTGAGAATTTACTTAGAGTGTGCTATTTGGAAATGTACTTCCATACATGGTGACAGCTTCAGTCATGTTTAATTTAGTGGTTTTGCTGGTGCAGAAGAGATATGTAGAGGTATGCAAGAATCCTTTCTGGGACAAAACTAAGTTATATGCTCCAAGACAATTACAGTCAATGAACATGTTATGTCCTGCATGTAATAAAGTGCTCGTCTGGGAAATTATCCAAAAATAACATAAAGACATGGAGTCCCATTCTTTTGCCAATAGAATATATATATATATATATATATATATATATTTGTCTTCGGAACACAATTTAAGATATTTGGAAACCGGGAGGCTTGAGACTGTCCTATAGACTGTCAAGTAAATAACAGTGTCAAGGTCCAGAAAAGTATGAAAAGCATCGTCAGAATGGTCCATCTGCCATCAGTAGTTCAACCGTACCGTCATGAAGCGACGAGAATATTTTTTATTTGTGAAGAAAACAAAAATAACAACTTTTTTCAACAATTAGTCTCTTCTGTGTCAAGTCAAGTCAAGCCACCTTTATTTATATAGTGCTTTAAACAAAAAAGATTGTGTCAATGCAACTGAACAACATTAATTAGGAAAACTGTGTCAATAATGCAAAATGACAGTTAAAGGCAGTTCATCATTGAATTCAGTGATGTCATCATCCAGCTCAGTTCAGTTTAAATAGTATCTGTGCAATAATTTGCAATCAAGTCAATGATTGCAAAGCCAGAAAATAAGATTGTTAAAAGGATTTCTGAAAGATCGTGTGACTGGAGTAATGATGCAAAAAAATCAGTTTGAAAGTCAGCTTTGATTGTTCCTAATAAACTGTTTAACTGCACTCACAAGTGAATATTAAATTATGTTATGGGATAATTAAATATATTCTAAATAAACTAAAAACATAAAATTATATACATTTATTTTGTCCTCACATTCTTTCTTGTAACTCATCCCTCTCAGTGACACAGCTGACTGAATGGCTCATTATGCAGCTCATTATGCAGGTCTTTGTCTTCTCAGGTGTGAATTCATGATAGTTGACGCCTACTCGCATATGACTTTTACCAACAAAAAGTGTCTTAGAAAATTTAAATCAATATATTGTTTTCTGTAAGTGAGTAAACAAGATGATTTTCAAATAATTTAGAAAGAAAAATTCTAGGCTACAAGCTCCAGTTCTCAAAAGTCCCGGGAACCATATTTTCTGTATGTGTTTTATTGCCATATGCAAGTGATATAACATTTTTAGTTTTTCACTAACCACGCATAACATTTTTTTTTTCTCAAAAACCACAATCATGTACATACATGCTGCTCACATATTATTATAGCCCAGTTTGTGCTGATTACAGTGAGATTAGCCATTTAGATATTTATAAGAAACTGAAAAAAGCACAAATGTCAGGGCATGACAAAACTTCTCCAGGCCCCAAAAATACCCTTAGACTCCAGAGGGTTAAGGACCATGGTATCCCTGTTTTAATTGGCCAGCAAACTCGCCTGACTGTAACCCCATAGAAAATCAATGGGGTATTGTGAAGAGGAAGATGCGATATATGTCAGACCCAAGAAATGCAGAGAGCTGAAGGCCACTATCAGAGCAACCTGGGCTCTCATAACACCTGAGCAGTGCCACAGACTGATCGACTCCATGCCACGCCACATTGCTGCAGTAATTATGGCAAAAGGAGCCCCAACTAAGTATTGAGTGCTAAAAATCCTTTCTTTGTATTGGTCTTAAGTAATATCCTAATTTTCTGAGATACTGAATTTGGGATTTTCCGTAGTTGTCAGTTATAATCATCAAAATTAAAAGAAATAAACATTTGAAATATATCGGACTGTGTGTAATGAATGAATATAATATACAAGTTTCACTTTCTGAATGGAATTAGTGAAATAAACTTTTTGAGGATATTCTAAATATATGTCCAGCACCTGTATTAACCTGTTAACGGTGGTTTTCTGTGTTCATATACTGAAGTAAAGGGTAATTATTTTAATAAGTACCCCGTATTCTTTACTTGTCTTGTTTTTGTATTTGCAATAAATATGGCCTGTGTGTAGTAACACTTTATTTCTTTGTTCAAATCTATTAACAGTTACACTATTAAAACTGATCTTAAAAAACTGAACAAACACATTGCTACATTAAACTTGTAAAATGTTAAGTTGGTTGCAGTGTCATACACTTAATGCCTCATCTGCAGTCATTCTTCAATGAGGTTCATTAGTTAACATTAGATAATTACATTAGTTAACATATAAATAACATAATAATAAACAATATTTCCACAGCATTTATTAATCTTAGTTCATGTTAATTTCAGCATTTACTAATGCATTATTAAAATGACAAGTTGTGTTTGTAAACATTAGTGCACTGTGAACTAACATGAATGACTATTTTTATTTACATTAATAATGATTTTTAAATTGTGTAATAAATGTTTTGTTCATTGTTAATTTATGTTAATTAATACATTAATATTACTAAATTACATCTTATTTTAAAATGTTACCATTAATATTTATTCATCATACTGTTGAACTTTACAGTTTTTTCTCTCTTGTTATTTAATAGGAGCTTCAAAGAAGACAGAGAAAGCCAGAGTCTTGGGCCATGTGTTTATCAGCATCCTTATGTTCATTGGGTGAAAAAGAAAAACTCACTAAAGTAAAAAATAATTTGACTGATACCCCCCCCCCCCCCCCAATGTTTCTATAGATATCACGATATTGTGAATTCTTATGGCCACAATAACCATGATATGAAAGTTCTAATATTGTGACAGCCCTAATTTGAATGACCGCCGGTTCCCGCATCCTTCTTCCTGACTTACAAACTGCGTTACATATGTTTTTGGTAAAATTGTGTAATTTCACTGTTGATCTCCATTAATGCGAGTCGAGTATTTAATGTAATTGTGTATATCGACATGAAAACAGAGTTTAAAATCATTGTTTAATTAATTACTTTTCTCACTCCAGGAAAAAGAGTTTGTACGCATGGTCTAGAATTTCCTTACGGTGCATACATATTTACGCTAAGTTTATTTTTTATAAATAACAATATGTACGTGGAAAATTGCCTACGCATGTTTCTATGCCCATTTTGTGCGTACGCAACCTTTATAAATGAGACCCCAGACAACTAGAGACAACATTACGACAAAACATCATATGTCATTCATCAGTGAGAAAACTTTATAGTACAGTTAGTATAAGTACTAAAATACCAAGAAGGAAGGTCAGGTTGTTGTTGTTTGTCTGCTATTCTCGCTCTGTCTACATAGCGTATGTGAACAAGCTGATTATGTATCCTGTCTGCGCGAACCAGGTGCGCAAAGGTATGCAATTACATATGTTGACCGGCAGGTAGGAAAGTAAAAAAAAAATGCTCGAAATGGCAATTTGTAATGAAATTCATCTTCAACATATAAGAAAAAAGCATCCTTTTTATTTTTTGCCCAATATGGGTATTTTGGTTGGATTTTAGAGATTACATTGCGCTGATGTTATTTCATCAAAGAAGTGAAAAATGAAGCCAGTTCAACAGAATCTTCTGAGTTTATGTAAAGTAGGTAAAATCAGTGATTTAAAAAAACTTGAGCATCATGGGCTAGACTCTGTAAAATCATAATGAATGGAAATTCATAACTCATTTCAGTTCTACAAGGGTTTAATTTGAGAGAGCTGTTGCTGTTATAAATTTTATTTATTTATTTATTTTTTGGTGTATAAAAATTCTATTTGGTCAAATCTGTGATCCAAGGCTTGAAAAAGCATTATGTGTCAAATTCTCTTAGCTTTGCATGGAAATTAGTGGTGTTTTTATCACAGTTGTGATAAACGAGTGGTTTTCAGTGACAAAGTGTGACGAATTTTCCCATTGGAAGAACACAGATTCTACTTTGTGTACTCCTGGCTACAGAAATCAAGTGATCGAATGCATGATTTTCACTTGCTGGATGTCAAAAGAGTACCCACAAAATCAATCTTTTGAGCAATAAGCAATCACAATAAGAGTCACATTTTGCATTTTTGTCATAACATTTTATTATAACATTGGTAACAATAATCTTCTATTTCCGTTCTAATGTTTTATATTCTTTCCACTTATTCTAACTAGCTACTAACCTTGCTGGCTGTACTGTGTTAGACTAAGAGGGAGCTGTCACTGTACTTACAGCCTAATAGGAAAACTACTCTCTGCATGTTTTTCCTAGATCATGTCAAAACCCATTTAATGCCTTTAAGACTTATACAGAATAGTTACACAAGCTGCAGGAATCCTATAACAGTGTTTCATCTTGTCCATTCAAGCTTATTACCTGAAGCCAAATAAAGTTGCTAAACACTTGACAGGTAATTCATGTCACTCAATATCTGACATTGTCCGCTGTAGCATAAATGGTGTTTGTAATATTTAATAGGATAATCCAGAGAATACTTAAGTGCTTTAAAACAAATGCAGCTAATAATTTTAGCCAATAAAAACCAATGAAAATTAAGCAATAATACACAATCATGAGAATCCAAAAAGATAGACAGCACTAAAGACAGTGACAGATAGACAGTGACTAAACAACCTTTATTAACAGTTAGAAATGGATGCCATAAAAAAATAAAATTTATTTTCTACATCATTTGATCAGTATATTAAAACTGTTATGGTTTTAGGTGTGGATGGACGCAGGCAACAGGGATATTTTTCTCAGACACCATCATTGCCTCACTGTATTTGGAAGCTACAACAACTGCTTCAGATAAGAAAATGGTCAAAACACACGAGTGTCTCAGCCCCGGATGAGCACTTAATGCCAATTAGATGCATGTGCAGTATAGTCATTCAGAATGATTGTGTATGTTCGACTTAGTAACGGGAATCATAAAGAATTCTGGTTCCTCAATGGCTTCATTACTGATTCTTTTAATGCCTTTAACCCTTTAAACCCTAAATAAATTTTTGCCTCTCTGAAGGTTTTTTTTTTTAATATATATAATAGCTGATAAAAATATAAAATAGTTGATAAAAATGTTCATATCTTCCTATTTAACAGTCAGTGTCAGAAAAAGGGATAATGTAGGGGAAATTATTTTTTAGTGATGTTCCCCAGCATGTTAGATGTTTACATTTTAAATGTTATGGTGATAGCATAAAGTATCCAAAAGTTACAGCATTTTGAAATAAAAGAGGCCTTTTTGTTTAGCTTTTGACACCCTGAAGGCATTTTAAAAACTGTTGATTTCTGAGTGAAGTACACAAAAGTAATTGGAACTGGAGATAACATTGTAAGAAAATTAATGTACTCAAGGGAAATTTTTCATATCTTTCTTTTTTGATGTTTAATATCTCAGGAAATAAGTCACTTTTATTTATATAACACTTTTAATAATACAGATTGTGTCAAAGCAGCTTTACAGTATTAAATAGGAAAATTGTGTCAATAATCCAAAAGAACAATAGTAAACACTCAATTTTCAGTTCATTGAACTCATTCATTGAATTCTGTGATGTCATTATCCAGCTCAGTTCAGTTTAAATAGTATCTGTGCAATAATTTGCAATCAAGTCAATGATATCACTGTAAATGAAGTGTCCCCAACTCAGCAAGCCAGAAGCGACAGCGGCAAGGAACAAAACTCCATCGGTGACAGCCTGGTTTCTCCCAAGGTTTTTTCTCCATTCTCAGTTGGGGGGCCAGTTCTCCTCTGACCAGACGAAACCATGCAGTTAAATTCCAGGCTGCAGCAAAGTCAGATTGTGCAGAAGAATCATCTGTTTCCTGTGGTCTTGTCCCGGTGGTCGTCTGAGACAAGGTCTTTACAGGGGATCTGTATCTGGGGTTCATGTAGTTGTCCTGGTCTCCGCTGTCTTTCAGGGCTGTAGAGGTCCTTTCTAGGTGCTGATCCACCATCTGGTCTGGATACGTACTGGATCCGGGTGACTGCAGTAACCCTCTGACTTGGATACAGACTGGATCTGGTGGCTACGGTAACCTCGGAATAAGAGAGAAACAGACTAATATGAGCGTAGATGCCATTCTTCTAATGATGTAGCAAGTACATCGCGTGTTATGGGAAGTGTTCCCGGTTCCGGTTTACCTAATTAATGCAGCCTAACAATACTTTAATACTTTTTTTTATATTTATTCTTTTGCTTGATTTAAAAAAAATGTACATAACAAATATTATTTGTCTTACAAATTATGTATATAGTTATGAGGAGTTTTGTGTACCACACTTACATTAGTGAAAGTGACGTGACATACAGCCAAGTATGGTGAATTTGTGCTCTGCATTTAACCCATCCGAAGTGCACACACACAGCCGTGAACACACACCCAGAGCAGTGGGCAGCCATTTATGCTGCGGCGCCCGGGGAGCAGTTGGGGGTTCAGTGCCTTGCTCAAGGGCACCACAGTTGTGGTATTGCTGGCCCGAGACTCAAACCCAAACTCTCTAACCACTAGGCCACGACCCCCCCCCCCTTAAGTAAGAGGTAGAAGGCTGAAATTTTACATAACAAAACTTTATGTAAAACAGTTTTTCTGGTTCAGTAACAGTCAAAATCCAAACTCTCTGTGTTTGGATGCTGAGGCTGTAGTTCCATGCTCACTTCTTTTGCAGGGTAGGACTGGCTCCTTTGTAGGGGAAAAAGAAACAATGCATGCAGAGATGATAAATAAGCATGATGTACAAAAAAATTGCACTGATCCATAGCAATGACAAAACATAGGTATCAAGTAGGGCTGGTAAGCGATTAAAAATTTTAATCTAATGAATTACATGATGTGGTGATTAATTAATCACACATCAAATTTGGAGAAAAGATCGTTTAAAGTCATTGTTGTGCAAACCATCAAACAGATTACAAAAAGTAGGTTCAGCAAGAAATATTTTGTTTGATAAAATTTATTCCATATACTCTTTTGGTCCATGTGAGTCAATTGTGACAGAATTGTCATTTTTGGTTGGGTGAACTATAACTTTAATAATTTATTTTCTTAATTTTACTATTATTACTATGAAAATATTTTGTTATTTCTTTAATGAAATGATACTCTAAATAATAAACTAAAACTGCCAGTAGGTGGTGGTAAATGTCTTAATGATTAAGTCATCAAGTCATTTATTCATTCGTTTGATTTGTTCAAATGGCTGATTCATTCAGGAGTGAAGTAAATGGTTCTTTATGAATGGTTCATTGAATCATTAGGCTTGTTCGACTTGAAGCGGATCATCACCATCAGACTGACCAGTGTGTGACATCAAAGAACCACAAGAGCATAGAGAGTAGACAACTCCTTGTGCTTCTGAATCGCTCTCGCGGTAGTTTCATGTCATACACCGATCGGTCTGTGCAGCACCACTTCAAATCCAACGCAACTATGGCCAATGGTTCAACGCGCCATATGGTTCACCCAATTTGTTCAAAACATGGATTAAGAAATGAAATGCCGCTGTGGGTTGCTCGGGGATGAACAGTTCTGATTTGTCTTTATATTTTGGTTGGCAAATTGAGTAAAACAGACAACATTGTGTCTAAAATAACAGAATTTTATCTTATTAATGAACTGTCGTATAAGATGAGTAACTTATCACATTTGCACTTGTGTGATATTGCACTTAGCCTACAGTTCGTGTGATATTTCTTAACTATGTGATGTAAATATGAGACAAAATTTCAAACAGAGGCATTTTGCACCAGGGATTTTCGGGCCTTAGAGGCCTTAGAAATCATAGTGTGCTACAACCTGATGTGAAACAAGCAGTGATACATTTTGATATTTTTACATATTTTTGTGTTTTTGGTTTAGCAGTTGTGGTCTGTCTCTATGGTGATTGTAATCCAGAGCTGCCAGATTAGTTCTTGCCTCAAACACCAGCAGTCTTGCTTATCTGTTAGTGGCCCACGCAGGCAGTGAACAAGGTACCACTTATGCTTGTTTGTGACACGGTGCAGCACACTGCTCCATAGTTTCTAAAATACAAATATTTTAATGCACTCACACAGTGAAACAACAACAATACATAATATAGTTATTTTAGGTGTTGTAATATATTTTGTAGTCATTATGCTGTGCTCCAAGAGTCAACATTTTTAAAGGTATGCAAGGTATGACCATATTAACTTGTAAATAAAGACAAAGATCACAGTACATAGATGCACAGGACTAGATGCGTGTCCAATTTTGTTAATTTTTTTCCTGAAAATACACATACCATCATTTTAATTTGGATAGTGTAATACAAGTAACTGCTGCTCAGTGTCCACCTTCTTACAACAGAACCAACTGGCTTGCTTAATTGGGGACACTTAATTTCCAGCAGTAACATCGACCTGATTGCACAGATAATATTTAAACTGAACTGCGCTGGATGATGACATCACTGAATTCAATGATGAACTGCCTTTTTGCATTATTGACACAATATTTTCCTACTAAATGCTGTTCAGTTGCTTTGACACAGTTTGTATTGTTAAAAGTGCTATATAAATAAAGGTTAAAAAAAAGAGTCTGGAATATGTTAGAAAAGAAATATTACCAACTTACACATAACAGAGGCAATGTGTGAGTGGGCATCAGTGCAAATTTCTGCAATCTTAACTTCACCCAGAAGCTTGTCCACCGTGGTAACTAAAAGCATCTTTCTCCATTTACACTGAATTACACGGGGTCTGCCTCTTATTGATGGTGACAACTGAGATTAATTCTTTTGAATCATTCTCCATGGCAGTGTAGGAGCAAAACTGGGCACAGTATCCAGGACTGTCCATTCATCCATCTGCTGTATAGGAAACAATAAATCTAAAATAAAAAAATAGTGAAATATACACAATATATTAAACAACTATACAGATTATGTGTAGAGATGCTACACAGAAACTGCTACAAAGATGATGTGCAGAGATGTAAACGATGTGCAGGAGGATGAGTTGCATAGCTAGCTTATCTCAAAAAGTGCAGTGTGCAGAAAGTTATTGGGTAACTCTACACTACCAGAGTCTCTAAAGTGCAGTAGGTTTAAATGTCCATGTTTAGTAGTCTGATAGCGTGAGGTAAGTAACTCCTTCTGAGCCTCTCCGTTTTTGCCATCAGACTGCGGAAGCATCTGCCTGACTGTAGCAGATTAAACAGTGGAGGGTGGGTGGAGTCTGTATATATCAAAAATGATATCTGGTGTCTGAATGGTTTGACTGTGCATTAATTATTGTTAAAACTACAAAGTAATTCAGTCAAGAGCAGTGAGTGATTTTCTTTCTTTCATTTTCTTGGATTAACATTACAGCAGCTAGTAGCTAAATTAGGTGCGGTCACTTTAAGAGACAATGAATGCATCCAATATAATACACATCTAATTTTTTTTCTCAACTTACTACCATCAAATAAAAAACTGCTATTATTTTTCACAAACATACTTTCCAAGAGGGATATTTTGACATATTTTGTATGTATTTGTCGGTACAAGGGTAAAAAAAAAAAAATTCTGTGATCAAGCCTTTTGAGATGCCTCTCTCTGCGTGAGCCCTGAACACCAGGACACCGCAAGTCCTGAATTGGGCTCTTTCACATCCCTTCACATTCAGTTTAACTGAATATCATCAGAACTTTTTGAGAGATCTGTTTCTTTGATTCTGATTGTTGTGGGGATTACAACAGTAAACAAAAAGACTGAACAAGTTTTATTTAGGTAAAAAAAAATGTAATTTTTTTTTTTGTGTATATTTTCATTGGTCAATTCACAAAAGAAGAGGTTGTGTTTGTTTATTTTCTGTTATTCTTATTTCTTTTGTGTTTACCAAACACTGTAAAAATAAACCAGACTTTTGTTATCTTGGAGTAGGGGCATTCCTCCTGTCTTGTGGGCTGATAGAGGGGAAGAGGGGTTAATCAACGCCATTATACTCTGGGTAGCTAACGTGTACGTGATTAAATTCCAGAGCCTCAATCCTCATCAGTCGCTGCTACTAGAGAGAAAAGCATACTTAGCAAGGCAGATAAAAACATACTTAAATAAGTAAAGGAATTAAATGTACTAGGGTTTGAAGACCTAGCTCTTGCAATTTCCATAGTCGTCCAAGATATATTATAGCAGAAGTTAAACTCACCTCTACATTGTAGTGAAATTTCCCGCTACAGGAACAGCTCCAGTCGAGAATGCCGAGCCCTGCAGAGAGTTGTGCTCTTAGCTGAGCGCTTCTTAGGGTCTGCTCTTCTCTTGCTGCATCTACCTCAAACGCTGCAAAAGCAGAGCTATTAAAATCACCAAGGACTCTAACTACTCTAGTAACTGTCTTTTTTTACTTTGCCGCCATCTGGTAAGCGCTTCTGTAGCCTGATGGCAAAAACTGAGAGACTTAGGAATAGTTTCTTCGCCAAGTCCATCAGGCTCCTAAACTCAAACCCAGCCTCAACATCGACATGTCTCCACTTAATAATCAGTAAGATATTCATAATTCTCTACCTCATATTGACAGTATCTCAACCTGTTTGCATATTCGCCTCTTGTACATTCCTGTGTATCTTAATATTTAAAACTACAGTATATTTTCATGCACATTTTATTCTCTATTCTATCTTTTTGTCTAGAGCAGTGCTTCCCAAACTGTGGCCTGTGGCAGTATTGCAGAGGGGCTGTGGTTAGGCTAAATCAAAATATTAAAATAATTAAAATATTCTAATTGTTATAAGATGCGAAAACATCAGTTATTTATTTACCCTTGCATTGCAAAAAAATCGGAGATCTGTCTCCTCCAGGCTGTGCGCGGCACGTCCATCTGAATGGAGACGGGGTAAAGTGACGAGGTTTCGTTGAGAGCTTGAGGATCCAATGGCGTTATGAAGTTTTACTTACAAGCTCTTTGTAAAACTTATCATTGGTTAAATATTTATAAAAACTCTCTGTTTTAAAATAATAATAACGAATTATAATAAAGATATGAAGTGCCCATTTAAAGTGCGGGGGCATGTCCCTCAGATCTTTGAGCCAAGTGGATTTTGAATGCAGCTTCCAAAAGACAAAAAAAAAAAAAAAAAAAATACTGATTAATAAAAAAAAACATTGCTGATTAATATTATTAAATACAATTTGAATACAATCACACCAGTGTGATGAGATATTTCAGTGCGTCATATCATCAGCTGCTAAATTCAAATCTGCGTTTGCTGGCTGGTGCTGAGCCAGAGACAGAAGCGTTTGTAAAGCTCTGCATCATAACCATTCACACACAATGCTTTTGAGCTTATGAATGCAATGACCAATCAGAGGTGTTCAGATAAATCATTGCTAAAATGCTGGTGTTTTCTTCACTTGCTCGCTGACTGAATAACTCTTTCTGGCGAATTCTCTCATCAGAAACAACAAAGTGCAAACATGTGTACGAATCTGTAAGATATTGAATTCACGGTGTAAAAAGCTACAGTGATTTTAATGGGAGTTTTTGAGAGTGCTCGAACTACAATGTCAGTGAAAATGTTCTTTGATTATGTAGCTTGCAATGTTTTTATTCGCATTAATTTGCAATGTTAAATTCACATTAAATATAAACTCAGTCGTATTAAAAATGTTATGGCATGACATTCATATCTGTTAATGAAGTAAACAGACAGGTTTTTTAATGCATATTACATTATTAGGTTACTTTGACCATCGCCCACTATAGATCATAACCTATATAGTTGAGAATTAAGATATTTCATTATAAGTCAATGAAAATTCCTTTTTCCTCTGAATCCTTGGCTCATGCTGAGTCGAATGAACACCAAAATTCAAAAATTCAAGGTTTAGTTTTTTCGCTATTTTTAATTGTTTGTAAAACCGTATTTTTCAAACTTGTCCTAGACGATTCGATTCTGATTTTCACCAAAATTGGCTCAGATTATCTTCAGACCATGCTGGCAAAAAGTTATGGAATTCAAGTTGATTTGTCCCTCCTTTCTTGAATAACGCACAAAGGAATTCTATGAAAAGCACGTAAAAATGGATGAGAGGCTATATCTCCACAACAGTTTGGTGTATTGAGTGTGTTATAATAAACATGACCTGAGACTACCTGAAGCGTTTCGGCGCAGTGCTCCCTAGTGGTCAGGAGATATTAAAAATGCATATTTTTGCTTATAACTTATGAATAGTTTGGCCAAAAATCACAAAACAGGTCTCTTTAGATTAGGTGCATCATGGCGAGTCAAACCATACAAAATGTTTCCATGTCAGCCATTTTGGGCGTTGGCCATTTTGAATTTTTTTTAAAAAAATGCAATATTTTAAGAACGCTTAGACTTTATCATGAAAATCAGTATACATCTTCGGCACCATTCCTTGATGGCACACAAAAAGTTTGGGCGCAGCGCCACCTTGTGGTCAAAGATTATAAAGCAATTTATGAAAATGCTAATAACTTTTGCATACATTATAATATTGTAATGGGACTGAGAACATCGATACAATTTCTGCCATGATTGGCTTAACTTCCTGTCAGCTATTTTGATTCATGTTGAAAACTTACTTTTTCAAACTCCTTCTAGACCGTTTTCACCAAATTTGACTCGGATCATCTTCAGACAAAGCTGGCAAGTTATGGATCTCGTGTCGATATATGAAACTGTTTTCGTTTAGAGCATCAACGAATTTGCTGGTTAAGATGCAAAAATGCATCTGAGGCTGTATCTATGCAAAGCTTTGACATATTTGCACCAAACTTTGTATGTGGCATTGTCACCTCACACTGACCACGCCACACCAATTTGATAACAGCGCCACCTATTGGTCAAGAGTAATAAACCATTTATTTATTATTAATTATGAAATTTACAAAAACGCTAGTAACTTTTGATTGCATTAGCCTATTGCAATGAAACTGATCTCAAAATATTTCTTGGCTTATGCCGACAACAGACATACCAATTTTCCCTTAGCAAATTCAAACTGTCTGTCTGCAATTTTGATTTATGCTGTACACCTACTTTTTCCAACTCCTCCTCAAGCCTAGGGCCCATTTTCACCAAAATTGAGTCAAACCATCTCTAGACTGTGCTGACAAAATGTTATGGATTTCGTGTCAAGAGACAAAACTATTTTTCGTACAGCGCTGCTACAAAATTTAGGCATGGTGCCAAAATGACTCTCTAAGGCTATATTTCTTCAAAGCTTTGACATAATGACAACACATTTTTTGTGTGCCATTGTCACCTCACACAGAACACACCAAAATGATTTGATTACAGAACCACCTGTTGGTCAAAAGTGATAAGCCATTTAATCATATTACTAGTGGTTGTATTTATGATTTTTCAGCCATTTCAATTACAATCATCCTAAAATTGCTTTTATTACTCATTGTTGCATTTGGTCTGATACTCCATGCCATGCTTATCTCCTAAATTTGCCTCTGCAGTGCTTGGCCCCACAATTGCTGCTTGCAGCTATATTTATGTATATTTTCCTCTGTGTTGTATTCTTTAATAATTGCACTGTCCAATGGAGCGGACCTGACTCACATTTCACTGCTGGTTATATATTCTCTATATAATCATGTATGTGATGAATATGAATCTTGAATCAGAGGAGGCAGATCCAGCCTTGGTGTTGCTGTGTCCCGTAAGAGCATTATGCATACACTAGAACTGCACCCAGAGTTTCAGAAGCTCTGAGCAGCTCCTTGTCTGCTTTGGAGGCCAGCAGAAAGGGAAGGATGTCTCGAAGCAGAGGTTGGTCCACTGAATAGTGGATTACATTTACATTTATGTTTTCAGCAGAGGCTTTTATCCAAAGCGACTTACAGTGCATTCAAGCTATACATTTTTTTTTTTTAACCAGTATGTGTTTTCCTTTGGAACTGAACCCACAACCTTTTGTAATAACAACCTGCATGTAATAATCTAGAACGCTGTCTAAGACTTGATGGCTGCTCTGTCAATTCTTTGTCATTAGTTAGGAACCTATGTGTGCTATTTGATAGTTTTTCTTTTTTAATAAATGTGCAAAAATGTCAACAATTCTTTGTTTTTCTGTCAATATGGGGTGCTGTGTGTACATTAATGAGGGAAAAAATGAACTTAAATGATTTTAGCAAATGGCTGCAATATAACAAAGAGTGAAAAATTTAAGAGGGTCTGAATACTTTCCGTACCCACTGTATGTCGTTCGACATAATGTCTCTGTTCCCTCCATCGGGAAATGAGGGTTACGTACGTAACTAAGATGTTCTTTTTTTCTTGTCTTCACCAACTGGCTACTGTAGTAAAATTTTGAGATATTCAATAAAATAATAGTAATAAAAAATAAATACAATTAAAAAAAGACTGCAAGTGACATCACTTGCGAAAGTGCAGGTGTTCGTGAGTGCAAGTCAGAGAATACAAGTGCATGTCTGCAGCCAGGCCTTATTGGGGAAACAAGTTTGTCTATCACAAGAAAAAGCGCTTGTCAGAACAGTAAGCAAATATAATGTTTAACTGTCAAGGCGTTAAAGCACATGCAAATAATGTAGTTTTGTGATTGCGAATAAGTGCAGTGCAGAGTAACTCTGCTGCTGAGTTAACATTTGATGTGATTGTTTGTCCTGTTGTAATTGTACTAGAAAAACAGCACTTAATTGTATTTATCTGCTGTAAGTATGCTTAGTGATTTTTGTTCTGTTTTGTTATGCTTATGAACCTGAGTTTTGAGATCCAAACAAAATATGATTGTGCTTAATTGTAAATATGCCATGAAATTTGTAAAAATGTGTTTTACGTTTATATATACTTTTGCTACTCAAAATGCAGATCAAGTCAGCAGAACAGCTACTTCAAGTTACTGAAGTTAAAGGTTATGACTGGTTTTATTCAAACTCGGCATTGATCACTTTTTCTGCATATGCTGGATTTAACTATGTTGTACATTTATGTTAACTAACTGCATTTTTTTATAGAGCTTGACAAGCAAAAGAAAAAAAGGACATGTGAAAAGACCATGGGCCACGTCAGAGGTCAAAGCGGTCATAAATCACTTAGTAAAGGAAAGCTGGCAACTTTACCAGAATGTGAAACTTGCAAAAAGGCAGAGTATACCATTCTTGATTCTCGAACAATTCAAAACATAAGAGACTTTGTTCAGAACAAGGGTATAGCTCACAAGAGAAAGATATGTTTTTAAAATTTTTCATTCATTATTCTATTTTGGAGGTCACATGGGAAACGAAAAATAAGTGAAATATGAATTTTTACACTTCTGTATTACTTGTTAAATGGAAGTGAATGTCATGTTTTCATCTGTTTTAGGGATTAAAAATAAAATACTGAACCATTGAATAAAAGAAAAAATAATAATAAAAAAAAGCCATTCTGAACCACGTTTGGGTCTATTTTTGACCTATGTTTTGGTTGACCTGGAAGTACTACTCTTTGGGCGGGTTGGGAATTGCTTTGGATGGTTTTGTTTTGATATTGTCATCTGGATGACATGGCGTATTTGATGGCATATTCCGAGACAATGTTGCGAAGGCATGCGACGCATGCAGATATTGCACAGCACCTTACAGACATTGGCGCAGGACGTGGCTGCTCTGTGATGAGTGTTCGACGATTTTGTAATGTTCACAACCTCAAGCGAGTAGTATCTGATGCACAGTTGGAAATTGCCGTTTCGTCAGCAATTAAAGAGGCAAGGTTTTTTTTTAAGCCAAACTAGGATGATGTTCTTTATTTGAACAAGTTTCTTAATCATCTTTAACTTTTGTAGATTGGCCTAACACTTGGTCGAAAGTTTATGACTGGTTACCTGGCGACCAAAGGGATTGTTGCTGCAGAAAATCGGGTTGGTGGAGTCCTGCGCGGGATGGCGAGAACCTACCACGAAATGAGATGCAAGGTATGATATTGCCTTTGACTATTGCATGAAATAAGCCAAGAAAGGTTTGCAATTGCACTATGCTACTGCACTCTGGCTTGTGCCTCCTGCACCAAGCACTTTATGGACTAGTTCACAACATGTATAGATTTTGTGTTTTATGTAATATGCATGTATGTTGTCTATGTTGGTGTGTTAATGTCATGTGTGATATGTGTGAGCACACCAAGACAAATTTCCATCAACTGCTGTTGAAATGGATATAGTTAAACTTGAACTACTTAGAGCTGTATTTTATTCTGTATAGGCAAATCCATTTAACACTTGTCATACATTTCATATAACAGGGCCTGCGGAACTTCAATCCAGTGCCATACTATGCTGCCTATATGGGGCATGAACTCCATTTAGACCAAAACGAGAAACCCGCAATGTTTGGAGTGACACATGTGATTGCCATACATGGATATTCTAGCAAAGTATTGGCACATGCAACAATGCTTTTAAAGAATAACCTCATTATTTATGAGGACGTTTACAGGTAGGCAATTTGTTCCATTCACATTCGTTAATGTAATGCAGTTTTTCTCAAATGTAGACTATACTAATTTGCAACCCTAAATAGCGCTAAAAAATACATGTCCTCTACCCACACTTTGCATTTCCACCATATTCATGGTAATATTGGCTGTAGTTTTAAACCTACTTACAATCAATCAACCTATGTAAAACGTAGCTACCTATATAACCTTATCCCCAAGGATGTTTTACTGTAAATACAGCTCAACTCTGATCTCTTTCATGTCTTTACAATTCAAGGTCTGCTGTGGTAAACTATGGAATGTGGGATCAGGTGGATGTTGACCACGGCAAGGAATTCTACTTGACACTCTTCGTTCAGGAAATTCTTGCGTCCCACAGACATTGTAATGACAAACCACCATACTACCAAAGCACATCAACAAAGGTAAAAAAGAAAAAGAAAAAGAAAAAAAGGAGTATGCAGACATTTCAAAAATATTCACACATGTAGTTGTTGTGGACTGCGCCTTAGTTACATTTAGTAATTTAATTGATGCTTTTATCCAATCAACTTACAACCAAGAACAAATATTCAAGCTACAATTCAACAAAATCCTTTGGTTTAAAAAGTGTAAAATTAAAGCTACATTTTACTTACTCCAAAAGGCCTCTAAAAAATTTTCTCCCCCTTTACTATGCTCCATAAACACATATTCATATTTGTTTGTTCTATAGAATCAGAAAGTTGAGCGGATGTGGCCTAAGGTTAATAGCAGGGTCAATTACCCACTGAAAGAGGACCTTATCCACCTTACCGACCAAGAACTCCTGGACATGGACTGCAACATCAGCAGATACTGTGTGTCTAACCTGACTAGACAACTCTCTGAACTGGGCATGAGGAGAGTAATTGACACTTGGAATGCACACAGAATTCCTGGTATGGTAAAACCAGTTACAGAAAAGAAAAAACAAACTTTCCTCAGTTGCATTGTATTTTATTGTAACAACTTAATTAAAGGAAAAGGAATACCAAATCAACTAGCAAGAGATGGGTGTCTGAAAAAAGTCCTAGAGGGGCTATTACCTCACGTGCATGAAGCAGCTGACCTTTATGCAGAGGAATTGGGAAACCCTTTAACAAGAGTCTCCTCCTTTGGAGCAGACCCATTCCGAAGTGAAGAGAAGTTGAACATTGAACGTCTTTTTGGGCAAACATACCCTGATATATCATATCTGTACAACAACAGGGATTTTAAACCTTTTCAAGATGCATTGATCCACCTTGTAAACTTGACTAAATCTCACATCTAGTACAACTATGCATGTACAGCATTCATAGCTTTATTTAAGAGATAATGTATAGAACGGCAGTTATTACTGGGAAAACAAGTCCTTACAGGGCAAACCAGTCTTGCTTTGCACTGAAGGGACTTATTTTCTCAATAATGACCACCGTTCTATACATTATCCCCTTATTATACACTCACCTAAAGGATTATTAGGAACACCTGTTCAATTTCTCATTAATGCAATTATCTAATCAACCAATCACATGGCAGTTGCTTCAATGCATTTAGGGGTGTGGTCCTGGTCAAGACAATCTCCTGAACTCCAAACTGAATGTCTGAATGGGAAAGAAAGGCGATTTAAGCAATTTTGAACGTGGCATGGTTGTTGGTGCCAGACGGGCTGGTCTGAGTATTTCACAATCTGCTCAGTTACTGGGATTTTCACGCACAACCATTTCTAGGGTTTTACAAAGAATGGTGTGAAAAGGGAAAAACATCCAGTATGCAGCAGTCCTGTGGGTGAAAATGCCTTGTTGATGCTAGAGGTCAGAGGAGAATGGGCCGACTGATTCAAGCTGATAGAAGAGCAACTTTGACTGAAATACACACTTGTTACAACCGAGGTATGCAGCAAAGCATTTGTGAAGCCACAACACGCACAACCTTGAGGCGGATGGGCTACAACAGCAGAAGACCCCACCAGGTACCACTCATCTCCACTACAAATAGGAAAAAGAGGCTACAATTTGCACGAGCTCACCAAAATTGGACAGTTGAAGACTGGAAAAATGTTGCCTGGTCTGAGGAGTCTCGATTTCTGTTGAGACATTCAGATGGTAGAGTCAGAATTGGATCCATCATGCCTTGTTACCACTGTGCAGGCTGGTGGTGTTGGTGTAATGGTGTGGGGGATGTTTTCTTGGCACACTTAAGGCCCCTTAGTGCCAATTGGGCATCGTTTAAATGCCACGGCCTACCTGAGCATTGTTTCTGACCATGTCCATCCCTTTATGACCACCATGTACCCATCCTCTGATGGCTACTTCCAGCAGGATAATGCACCATGTCACAAAGCTCAAATCATTTCAAATTGGTTTCTTGAACATGACAATGAGTTCACTGTACTAAAATGGCCCCCACAGTCACCAGATCTCAACCCAATAGAGCATCTTTGGGATGTGGTGGAACGGGAGCTTCATGCCCTGGATGTGCATCCCACAAATCTCTATCAACTGCAAGATGCAATCCTATCAATATGGGCCAACATTTCTAAAGAATGCTTTCAGCACCTTGTTGAATCAATGCCACGTATAATTAAGGCAGTTCTAAAGGCGAAAGGGGGTCAAACACAGTTTTAGTATGGTGTTCCTAATAATCCTTTAGGTGAGTGTACAGCTACTTGACAAAAGACAGAAACTTCACATAACGTGTGGTTTTTTTTTCATTACCATTTTTCTTGACCTCTGCTGAAAAACAAAGTTTGCCAAAAGCTACTTGCCAAAATGTAAACATAAACTTCACCCAATGTAAATTTTTTTTAAAAGTGTTTGTTTCAGATTCAGATTCATATATATTTATTAGTCCCCAAGGGGGCAATTCAGTTCTACAGCCAACCCATCCAATAAGGGTTAAATTAGAATTATTAACACACAATAAATATAAGAATTATAAAGTTAAAAAATGTATACAAACGATCACACCCTGACACACACATACAGCACAACACACACATTCACCTGCCAGTGACAGAACAAAGCAGTGGAATACAAAAGCCATTTATGTAGTTATGAGTTCTCATTCAAAAATCTTATAGCAGAGGGAAGGAATGAGTTTGCATAATGATTCGTTTTCCGTATTGGCACATAATACCACCGACCTGACTGCATGAGAACAAATCCATACCTGAGCACATGATCTGGTTGGCACAGTATTCTATCTGCTTTTTGGACCACTCTTTTTTTCCAGAGAGAACAGAGATCATTTAATTGGGTACCAGTAATTTTTGAGCATACTTTAACAATGTCACTCAAACTATTTTTGTCTTTCACAGCTAAACCATTAAACCAACCCAAGAAAGAAAAAGTTAATAGACTCTCAATGAATGCGTGATAGAATGTACATAAAATTCTTTTACAGACCCCAAAGGAGTTCAGCTTCCTCAGTAGGTATATTCTTTGGTTTGCTCGCTTAATAATGCTATCAGTGTTCTCTCTGAAATTCAATTGTGAGTCAAATACTGTGCCCAAATACTTGTATGTTTGAACCACTTGAACACCTTCATTGTGTATTACACTCAGTTTTGGTTCGTCACTAACCTTCCTAAAATCTATTATTAATTCTTTGGTCTTTGACACATTTAAGTCAAGGAGACTGTCGTCGCACCATCTAGCAAACTCCTCAAGGGCACTGCTATGATCAGGTTGGTTGCCCTGTAAAAGGGACAACAGAGCTGTGTCATCTGAAAACTGCTACTTAGTGAAAGCTGTTCTCCCAAGATGACCTGCAGTTGTCAGTGTATAATATGAAAAGAAGGGGGGAGAGCACACAGCCCTGAGGAGAGCCTGTGTTTGATACGATAACAGATGACATATTTCCATTTACATAGACCTGCTGCCTTCTATTTGTTAAAAAGTTTAAGATAAGTAATAGATCTGCTCAGGTAACTTAAAATATTAAGCTAATCGTTCAATCAGAATGTGAGGCTGCATTTTATTAAAAGCTGAACTAAAGTCAGCAAATAAAATTCTTACATGTGATGCAGGTTTCTCAAGATGTTTATACACCTTGTCAAGAATAAAAAGTTTTGCATCCTCTACACCCTTACCCGCTTGATATGCGAACTGTAGAGGATCTAATTTGTCTACAGTTAGGGGGATGATTGTGTCCTTCAAGATCTTTTCCAAACATTTCATGACCAGGGAAGTTAATGCAATTGGTCTAAATTCATTGAGGTCTTCAGGAAATTTTGTTTTTGGGATGGGTATTACTGTTGATGTTTTCCATAAATCAGGTATATCCCCACTATCAGCACATTTTTGAAAGATAACTGTAAAAGCCTCACTTAGCTGCTCGGCACAATAATGGAGTGTACGCCCACAGATTGTGTCAGGACCGGGAGCCTTACCTATTTTTATACTTTTAAGTAGTGTTGTGACTTTTTCCTGTTGTATTTTTATCCCTCTCTGAGGCTTCCACGTCTCTCTCAATGTGACTAGGCTATCTGAGAAGGACCTTTCGAACCTGTAGAAAAATTTATTAAAAATATCTGGCAAATCGCCGTCATCTATACCACTCAATTTTATTGGTTGCCCTGTTCTACACAGAGGCTGATTAATGGCTGCCATGGTTTTAATGCCTTGCCAGGCTGCCTTTAAATCCCCACTATTATACTGATTTTCAATTTTATTCCTGTAAAATTGTTTGTTACTGTTTTGCTTCTGATAAATAAAAACATTCTTTGTAACACAGCTTACATGATTCAAAAAGGTATTTTTTCTTGACAGTGGTCAATTATACAGCACAATGGTCAATTATTCAAAAAGGGCCGACCTCTGAACATTGGTAAGGCCGATCAAGTGAACAGAGTATTTTACAGGATAATGAACAGCACCACTAATAATAACAAAACAAATTGTTTGATCCACCTTAATTATCTCCTCTAAAGCATTCAAGGCCTCAGAAAGGCCAGACACCTCCACAATGTTGATGGCAAAGTTGTCTGCCCTACACATAACACACTGAGGTCTGCAATGAGTGACTGATGCATGATTTGCATCCGATTATGGCTCTGCAGCATTTTGAGAGAATTAGTTCCTTCACTGGCCCTGCAAGACAGAGATGAGAAGTACTAAGACACAGAGTTGCACCTGAAATTATTCTAATTATTATTGCAAATTATTTTTAAGCAAAACATAAATACTGTTACTCTCTGAGCAATATATGGTATACATATAGTATCAAATTATTAAGCCACTGCATGACAAGTGTCTTTAGTACTTGCTGCATATTGATATCCATGCAGCAGGTCTTGGAGTGCTCCTAAGAATTATTAGAACATACTTCGATAGCCTCCAGTTCACTTACTTTAGATTTGTATGGATTGTTATATATTGGTTGGTAATGGTTAAATATTTTCTCTTAGTATTTCTAAATTTATGAATTAATCAATCCTCCCCTTCATATGTTGCAAGTTTCTGTGCCAGAGAAAGCAAAGCATCACCTAACCATTTCCAAACTTGACATTAGACGGTGGACTTTTTTATGTATGCTTCTTTCTTCCTCCTCCTGACACACTAATATTACATAGGCCCAATCAGAAATGAATCCTGAACAAAAACAATGTATATGAATCAAAGAACTTTGGAGATTTTCTTCTGTGGAATTATGAAACAAAACTTGATTTTTTGAGCTAACCGACTTGGTCTGGAGGATGAAAAACTAATGAAGTGCAATATGTTAAAAGCAAAGTGTCATGCACTAGGGCTGTTTTGCTCCCTCTAGCACTGGAAACCAGTAGCATGTGAGGGAGAGGATGGATCCATTCAAATATTCTGAAAGATTTAAGAAAACCTATAACCCATAGAAACCCTGATGTAATACAGTCAACCCCTCATTGTCTTTTTTCATGAGAAATAAATTACTATTTCTCAGGAACAAGACTAAGCCCTGGTGTGTGGCTAACATTTCCAGTAGGCCATAACAGTAAAAGAGTGCTCTTCTTAGTACAAAAGACAATAGAATAACCCCTGTCTATGAAAACTATACCATGCAAATGACATTTAGGCATGATACAAGGGTGCAGCATTCTTATCTGTGCTGAAGTCAAAATGTGTCACTTTTTGGAAATAATTAACTTTTTGTGTTCTGGGACCATCCAGCTTTCTATAAGTGCTCAGTTGAAAAGTCTGCATATAAAATGATATAGGGGTGCATAGCATGGACATTTTAGGGAAGGCTTCATCATTCATCTAAAATGGCCAGTTAGGAGTCAATATTCTTTCACATTTGGTGCATGAACAGCGGAAAATTATTAACACTGGATTGTAGGGCAGTCAAAATCCTGTATGGGGGCAGAAATGGATGCTCTTTAGTAGCACGTAATCGTCCTTTTGCCAGTTACCATAATTAGGTGTAACAGGTCCTTTCTGGTGTTGTGTTTAGCATTACTCAACTTTTCCTGCCCCAACTTTTCTGAGACATGTTGCTGTCATCAAATTTAAAATGAACAATACATATCCCCAAAAAAACAATGAAATTATTCAGTTTTACCTAACCAACAAATGCAACTCTACATACCTCTGATATGATTTTGAATGTGTGGCCCTTGGGGGTAGGCCTGCTGTTGCGGATGGTGTGGTGGCACTGGCACGTTGACGAGCAAATGCGAAGCGCTGTTGGGGTTGGGGTTGGGGATTGGGTGAAAGTTGCAGGGCTTCAGAGGCTGCCCCATGCACCTCATATTGTGCTCGGGGCACCAAATCTATTGTGCTAAAATACTCTTTGCCTAAGGGGAACACCGCCATGTTGGAGGCATCTGTTTGGAACACAGTCGGTGGTGACACCTAAAACATAATAAAACATAAACATCACCAGTATACGAGTATACGTTCAGATTAGTGTACCAAATTCCCTGTTGGGTTTTCTACCATTATTGTAATGATTTTGTACAAACCATTAAACTACCACATGTATAGTTTGACGCTGGGTGCTTTGTAATGCCCCTGCTCATAAAGCCATCTTTGTTGTGTGGCTACTGTGCAAAACTAAAAAATAGTCATCCTGAGCCGAGTTTAACCAAGGCCACTGCCCACTGGTGTTTGGCTCCATGGAAGGAAACGCATTTCTAAACTTACCTGGAAAATCGTTCCAATTTTATTGGTGGTCATGTCCTCTTCTCGGCTTGTGACTTGGTGACTTTTTGGCCCTTTAAACAACATGTAATGAATCTGATCCATGATATTGTCGTGGATATGAATGCCAGACATGGGGACTTGTGACTTGGTGACTTGGACTCGAGTCAACTCAAGTCGCTATTTTTGTGACTTGTGACTTGACTTGACAAAAAATAAAATACTTGAGACTTGACTCGGACTTGGAAGTTAAAGACTCGGGACTTGACTTGACTTGAGACACGATGACTTGAATCACTTGAGTGTTAATCACATCATGTTTTCAGTTTGAATATAAAATATATAAATTATTTTTAAAAATACAGTTGATTACTTGGCTGGAGCGCAGGCTGAGAATAGCGTTGTCATGACTGGATCACGACACTATCATCAGTCATGCCCTCTCGTACCTTACGCACACCACGCCCACTTAGATCAGATATCACGTCACATCAACATGTCAACCGGAGGGGTACCGAGGGTCATCGCTTTTGGCTTAAATAATTTTTTGCAAGATGGCAAAAGAAGAACAGCGCTTTGCAAGACATGCAACATACAAATCTCGGACAGCCAGACGACAACCTCCAATTTCGTGCGTCATCTGAAGAGCCATTCTGCCCAGTAGTGCTTGTCAATTTGTTAATGTTATCTGGTTAGTTGGTAGTTAGCTAATGTAATAATAGCTAAAGTAGCCATTAAAGGTTGAATCAGCGATTTCAGGCCCAAAAAAAGGCCCAAAAATAAATGATCACATTCATCTAATCTTTCCTAACGATCCGCTAGCAGGCCGTCAAAAAAACGCGTTTCTTGCAGGGCGGCGCTAGGGCTGGGCTAAGGGGGCTTAAGCCCCGAATGTTTATAGTAAAGCCCCGAATATTTTGTTACCTTGTCTTTTTCATAGAGCAAAACAATTAATCAGAAAAACAAATGTGAATAAGACTACAGCTGCCGCGATTACCTAATCATGAAAAGTGCATATTACAGTTTTATATATATATATATTCCCTTTGCATTAAAGGTACTCACGACGTGCTTTTGCAGCGTCGAGCATTGTAGCCAATCACAGACATGTCTGTTGAACGCATTGGCCAATCAAAGACGTGCAAATGAGTCGCTGCGCTAAAGATGTGTTTTACGCGAGCTCACCGAGTTCCACACTTGCACAAACCTGTCATTATTATTGGCAATAAACTTAAGATGCAAATAAGAGATTCACTGCAAAATATTTGATATTCTTGATGCTTCTCTGATGAACTCCATTAGGGGACTATGCACCGCTCTGTTTGTTGTTAGGAAGACTAAAAGTTCAGCGGTCTAGCTCATCATTGTCAAAATGATTAAAAAAGTGAACGAATGCCTAGTAAAATTTAAGTAGATAAACATTTAACATTTTTATTTATTTATTACATTTTGTTGCCTTTTTGAATTGAAAATATGCTATAATGTTCTTTATTAATTTAGAGACAATGCATGCATAATTAAAAATAAAACATTAGTTGCAAATAGTTACAATTATTTCACTAATACAATAAGCCTTTCTTTTTCTTTATTCCCTTAAATCGCTTTTATAATTAATTAATTCCTTTAAATAAAAATAAACAATCTCGAATCTTATATTTTGCAAGTGCAATACCCTGTAAAAGAGGTAATGACTTATGGATATACTCTGAGTGTGTGTGTGTGTGTGTGTGTGTGAGAGAGAGAGAGAGAGAGAGAGAGAGAGTGAGAGAGAGAGAGCAAGAGTAAGTGTGTGTGTGTGTGTGAGAGAGAGAGAGTGAGTGAGTGAGTGTGTGTGTGTGAGAGAGAGAGCGTGAGTGAGTGAGTGAGTGTGTGTGTGTGTGTGTGTGTGTGTGTGTGTGTGTGTGTGTGAGAGAGAGTGTGTGTGAGAGAGAGAGTGTGTGTGAGAGAGAGAGGAGAAATGTAACAAAGTTTAATGTTGTATGTAAACTGTGTTTGAGAGAGAGAGAGGGAGGTGTTCAGAGAGGAGTCTGTTGGATGTTAAGCTGTTATTTGTTTTATGGACTCAATGTTGAAAATTTAAAACATTTCAAACACTGTTGGCAGAAGTGAAAAATAAATAATTTTATTAAGTTACAATTTTGTTTGATTCCATGATGTATTTTACTGAACAAGAGTATTTACAATGCAAATCCAAATTATTTTAATTTACTGACAGTTACTTATATCTTGTCTTTTCACTTTATTAAGATCAGATTCTGCAGGTAAAATTACAATAGTAAGGTGACTTGACTTGGACTTGACTTGACCTACTACAGGACTTGACTTGACTTGACTTGACTTGCCCAAGAAAAAAATACTTGGGACTTACTTGAGACTTGAAGGTTAAGACTTGAGACTTACTTGAGACTTGCACATGTGTGACTTGGTCCCATCTCTGATGAATGCGTACGAAGGTGTAATTTACTTCGCATGACGGTGTAAGTGTAATGTACTTCGCATGACGGTGTAATTTACTTCCTGGTAAAGATAGGATAATTCAAATGAAATACAATAAATGTACAAATAAATATTACAAATTAAAAAACGATTGGAAATGTCATCCAATTTTCTAATACTATTATTTGATGACAACAATACATTTGGGAAACAAAATACAGCAATTTCTGCTCTTTTTCTTTTAAACAAAAAACCAAGCTGCACCCTTTTTTAAATTTCATCTTTCATTCCGAAATAGAATAATGAATGAGTGAAAAAGTACACAGACCCGCGGCGTATGGCATACTTAAAGGGATAGTTCACCTGACAGTTCACCCAAAAATGAAAATCACATAATTTACTTGCCTCAGGTTTTTCCAAACCTGTAGGAGTTTCTTTCTTCTGCTGAGCACACACAAAAAAGATATTTTAAAGATTGTGGGTAACCAGTTTCTGGTCCCCATTGTGAGAACGCAGAGCACCCCATTCTTGATCCTCAAATGATTCAAAACATAAGAGACTTTATGGAAATCTGGAAAGGAACCAGAAACGGTTAGGTTACCCATGTTCTTCAGGACATCTTTTTGTGTTTAGCAGAAGAAAGAAACTCCTGCAGGTTTGGAAGAACATGTGGATAAGTAAATGATGACATAATTTTCATTTTGGGTTGAACTATCCCTTTAATAAACATGTCTGGACATATTATAAAGTAACTAAAAAAAAAAAAAAAAAAAAAAAAAAGTTACCCTAGTTTGCATATTGTTCCTCGTAAGCCAGTGATGTCAGTTCAGCTGTCAAACAATAGGATACTTGTTTATATTTTTACTTTATGAGTTCACTCTTAGTCTGAGTGTTTTGGATTCGTTCTAGAGCACACTGTTTCATTGAAATTTTAAATTGTATGATTTAATCAAAGGTTCCGTTATGAATGGCATACTTAATGAAAAGGTAGGATTTAAATTTTATGTCAGCTTAAAACCATTTTACCTTGGTTTGCATATTCTTCCAGGCAAGTTCTGTGGCAGTCCCTTGTTTAATAAAACTTTGTGTCTTGAAATTGATGTTCTTGCCATTTCCATAAGATTTAATTTCCTGTAAGGCCATTTCACATTTGATTATGCAAGTTAGGTATCTCTCTCAGTAGTTTTATTATTATTTTTTTTTTAATGCATGCTTACTTTTTGCAACAGGCAGCTTCTTTGTCCATTTCATCCAAAGTTTTGGACTGACTTCATTTATTCAACTTTTGGCACAGTAACTATAAACTGAAGATTACAATGCAAAATTGCAGAACCATAAAGAAAACATGACCCAACAGACATAGCATGTTTTCCCCTGGTGTTAAACATTCAGTTTAAAACTCAGTAAACTTCAGTAAAACTCCGTAAACTTCAGTAAAACTCCAGTTAGTCTTTTTGGTTACAATAATGTTACAGCTAGGTCAGCTTCTTTTTCTGGTGTCAGCATGAATGAGTATAACCCCCTCTGATCAAATGCATAAGATATTATTTCTTAATGATCATCAATATAATTTATGGGAAGATGGTAAAATGTATTAAATTTATGCTTAATAAAATCAGAGAAATATCTGTAAAATAAGTACATTAAACAATTTTTTTTTAACTGACAGGTTGCAAAAATGAGTACACCCTTGATTACATTCAATGAATGTGTAATATTTTAATAATTAGTATGTCCTCCATACCTTAAGTATACTGCTCTGACCCTTCTTGGAACTGAGTGCACATTACAAGTTCATGACAAACTCTTCAATCTATCCTGTTAAACTCCTGGAAGATGACCACCTTAAATGCCTTGATCTTTAATTGGGAGTGCTTGTATTTTTTGTATTATTTTTGTATTAAATCACACAGTGGTGTGTGAATTCATGACAGTGTTAATAAAGCACAACCCACACCTCCAGCACTCATACATCCCCATATAAGAAGTTTACTACCAAAACTTCACTGTGGGAACTGTTGAGGAAAATATGCAATTGTCTTATTACAAGTTTGTCTTTTTCTTTATATGTAATACCTTTGTATTGTAACTGCATACATTGAAATTGTATTATTAGAAAAGTGGTTTATTAAGAAAGACACCAAACATTATATTGTTATTGTTTTTAAAGCATTTATTGAGGAAATATTTATAGCCTATATTAGCAAAAGCATAGCTAGAAATTAAATTTGTAGTAGTAAGAGCTTTGCTAATAGTATGTTTTTTTTTCCTACTATGGAAGACAATGGCAACCACGGACTGTTTGGCTACCAGCAATCTTTAAAATATCATCTTTTATGTTCAACATAAGAAAGCAACTCATACAGGTTTGGAATGACATGAGGGTGAGTAAATGATGACAGAATTTAAATTTTTGGGTAAACTATCCCTTTAACTATAACTAAGAAGCTCATCTGCTAAAAGACTGATTTCTAAACATGGACAGAACAGACCACAGAAAAGTCTTCTGGGATCGATTTTGTAAGTACAGGTATTAAAATTTGAATGCTTATGAGATAGAACAGATTTGACTTGCTTTACCTAACCTGAGAATAAATAAAATAAGGTAGATTGTGTATGATATTTAGCACTGTAAAACAGAACCAAGCACTTCTCACTGTATTCACTTACTCGTTACATAGCTTTTGATGGCTCTGACATTTGCTTGGTATTTTTCCTGACTCTTTTTCTAGCAAAAAACAACACCCATCACAAAATGTAGCTTTTTTCCCCTTAGGAGCTTTTTTCCCCTTAATACTCACTAGCTTGTGTGATCTTGATTGTTCTGGTGCAGATCAAAGTGTGATTGTTCACTTGGACACATGCCTAAATTAGATTAGATTAGATTAGATTCAACTTTATTGTCATTATGCAGAGTACAAGTACAGAGCTAATGAAATGCAGTTAGCATCTAACCAGAAGTGCAAGAATATAGTGTTTTATATACATAAAAAGTGCAAAATAAGTGAAGCTATGATTTACAGAATGTACAGTGGGGGTTGCTATATAAAGTATTGTGCAGAGTATATACAGAATATAAATAGGAATGCAGTGTAGGATTGCATGTACATTATGAACAGAGCAATGTAGGATTATATATACACATTATGAACAGCAGCATAGTGAGAACAGTGGTAATAAATACAGTTGGATGAGTGTGCAAAAGTATTGTTAAAATGAATTCTATGCAAAAACAGTAGTGCAATTATATTTTTATAGAATAGTTTTACTGTGCTTTGTACAGTAACAACTAGTTTACAGTGCGATAACTAGAACAGTGTGCAGTATGTGCAAAATATGAGTAGTGCAAATACATGTATGTAAAGTACTTTGACCAGTGCAGTAATAAAGTACAGTAGGTGCCGGTTAGATTGGTGGTGTGGCGTTCAGAAGGGTCACGGCCTCGGGGAAGAAGCTCTTCCTGAGCCTGCTAGTCCGAGAGCGTAGGCTCCTGTAACGTCTGCCGGATGGAAGGAGAGTGAAAAGTCCGTGGTTAGGGTGAGAAGCATCCTTGATGATGTTTCTTGCCCTGCCCAGACAGCGCTTCTGATAGATGTTCTCAATGGAAGTTAACTGGGTGCCGGTGATCCGTTGAGCAGTTTTCACCACTCGCTGGAGTGCTTTGCGGTCAGATGCGGAGCAATTGCGGTAGCGGTAGCGGTAGAATTCCACAAGGATCCTGGGATTCCAGGTGAACTTTCTTAAGGCTCCGTAAGAAGTAAAGGCGCTGCTGTGCCTTTATGACCAGGGTGGAGGTGTTATGGGACCAGGTGAGGTCATCAGAGATGTGGATGCCAAGGAACTTGAAACTCGACACACGCTCCACTACAGCTCCGTTGATGTAGATGGGTGTGTGTGCCATGACTCCTAGTCCCGCCTGAAGTCCACAATGATCTCCTTTGTCTTCTGGGTGTTTAATAAATTCCAGATTGTTGGTGTCACACCACACAGCTAGGTGCTGCACCCTCATCCCCTGTAGGCTGACTCATCGTCGTCCTTGATCAGACCTACCACCGTGGTGTCCATCTGCAAATTTGATTATGGTGTTGGAGCCATAAACAGGAACGCAGTCATGGGTGAATAGGGAGTACAGGAGAGGGCTCAGTACGCAGCCCTGTGGCCCGCCGGTGTTCAGGTGTGATGATGGAGGCGGAGCGGTTATCTAATTTAACAGACTGAGGTGGAGAGTGTGAGGGGCCAGTTCACTGGATTGATGCTCAGCTTTGAGTGAGATCTCCTTATTATTTTTATCAAAACGAGCATAAAAGTGATTGAGCTCGTCAGGGAGGGAGGCAGTGCTGGAGGGGGGCACAGTGTTAGGTGGTTTGTAGTCTGTGATAGATTGTATGCCTTGCCACATACGCCGGGGGTCTGAAGAATTGAAGTGTTCTTCAATCCTCTGTTTATGTGCGAGTTTGGCCTGGCAGATACCCTTCCTCCAGATACCCAAATGAGCTGAACTAAACAATCAATGCCTGCTGACTAACTATGTCCTCCTTGCACATGACCTGTTGAATGGTGGATGGACCTCATGGAGATATGTTCTTCTTGTACTGGTAAAATGTCATCTTGTGTTGAAAGATGGATTATCTCTTGTAAGCTGATAACTGGAAGCTGCTGAACGTTCTGAAAGTCCTTGTTCCCTCCTCCAGTTCTTAAAAAAAAAAAAAAAAAGTATATAAATAAAAATATATAAAAATTTATTAATGACATGCATTTAGAAGGAAATTGAATTTATTTTCTGTACTTCAATATTCATAGAAAAAAAGTTAAATGTCAAAGTAATATCTGTGGGATGGCCTGGGAGCAAAATAAAAAAAAAAAAATAAAATAAGATTTATAAACACTGGTGAAAGCCACAAACTTCTTCTACAGCGTTGGTCTTCAACTCTGTCCCTGGAGTCTCACAGTCCTGCAGCGTATAGCTCCTACTCCAACAAACCTGAACTAGCTTTAGTCTGTTTTTTTATCTGTTAAGTTCTTTAGGATCCCTTAAAAATAAAATTCAGCATCAGGTTGTATATCAGTTCTGCAGTGGAGTGACTTTATTTTGTTTTTTTTTAAACAACAATTATCCTTTAAATAATATAAAATATATCACCTTTCATGTGATAGCAACAAATTGTAGCTGTTTATCCAACGTACTTCTTTGCAACCACTTGGAGAAGTAATATTCAGCAAATGTCTTCCTATCTGATAGGGTGTCACTGGAAGAAGTGGTAAAGAGTGTCTAAAGAAGCATTCCAGGTTTTTATTTACAAGGATGTTTCAATTTCCTAAAAGGAGGGCCATTTATGTCAACTCCATTTGCAATGTCATTTTATATTCTAACCAGTACTAATAAAAAGCTAAACTGATTGACGACCAACAGTTCATAACTTTTAAGTGTTTAGAGTAAACGTCCTCGCTATAACATATTTAGACAATGTAATCAATAATGGATAGATGTTGTCAACAACATGCTTAACTTTACACTTACATACCGCATCAATTAACAATACCTTTATTGATAGTAATAATTATAATACAGGAAAATTCAGGAAATTCTTAGTGTAACTTCATTTATATCTATTTAAATCACCTGTACATAACTATTACTTGCACAATAAATAATATATATTTGCTTACCTGTCTATTAAAGGGGTCATATGACATTGCATTAAACTAAATACACAAAATAATGTTCTTTTTAGCAATGTGTTTATGTGGTTTAAGGTAAAAAAAAACAAAAAAAACATTATTTTTCACATAATGTACATTTTTGTTTCTCTTCTATGCCCCGCCTTTCTGAAACGTGTCAATTTTTCTAAAGCTCAACGTTCTGAAAAGCGAGGTGTGCTGTGACTGGCCAGGTATCCAGTGCGTTGTGATTGGCCGAATGCCTCAAGCATGTGATGGAAATGTTATGATGCATTATGATGCCATGTATCCCGCCACGATGAGACAAAACCAATAAAACCCATTACAAACGAGGCATTTGTTGCTTCCAGTGGGGACATAATTACTGATAATAATGACTTATAGGGCTGGGCGATATATCTAACGATATGATCATGCGCATCTAGTCAGTAAATCTGGTTCCCTGATTACCGCTAAATCGCCATCACCTGCTTTCAAAGGAGCGGCATTTAATACACAGAGCCGTAGATCACTGAACAAGCTACGCAATATCGGTTTCATTATCGCAGATGAATCGCCTTCGATAATGAACGCGATATAGCGTAGCTTGTCAGTGATCTACGGCTCTGTATATTAAATGCCGCTCCATTTGAAAGCAGGTGATGGCGATTTAGCGCTAATCAGGGAACCGGCTTTACTGACTAGATGTGCATGATTGTATCGTTAGATATATCGCCCAGCCCTAATGACTTATACTGTTTTTTACGGATTGCATATCGCGCTGCATAAACATAAAACTATGTTTGCATTTGTGATTGGAGAAACAACAAACAAGCACTACTCTACTGCTCAAAACTCACGTTTGAATCACCAGACTGTCCTTGCAAAGTTGGAATTGTCCCACTTTATAGAAACAGACACCGGCATTGTAGGCTTCTCTCACAGGAAAAAGTCCTTGTCCTCCGCAAAATGCGCAGCACATATCGCTGCTATACTTTAGAGGCATTGGTGCAATTAATATTTGAGCTGACCTGTTCCAGAACAGTGTTATAAATACAACTTAACCGCTGATTTCTAGTTGTGTCCTCTTTTGGAAGGCCAAACAAAGTAGCTTCGCTTTCACAACGAAACACACAGCATGTCCAGGACATGACAACGGCGGAAACAGTGAGAATGTTCTTTACAGGAACATTTGCGAGGCATTACGCAAATCTTCCCACAGAAGTAGACATGTGGGGGTGTATTAGAAAGAGCTGTTTGAGGTAGGAGTTGGTTGACTATTAACTTTAATAAAGAATATCTCTTCAGGATTTGAGACTTTAGTATTTTGCAGCTTTACAGATCTTCTTTATGCACCAAGAGCTTGTAACACTCTATGTTGTAAAAAGAGAAAGGAAAAATTTAAATCACGTCATATGACCCCTTTAAAACACTGTGGTCAAGCCAGCCACCAATTCAAAATGCACGGTCAATCAAGCTGCCTCGCTGTTTTTCTGCGTGCGCATATACTGTGCATTACGGCGATCTTCCGCCGGTCTTTCACATGCATTCAGTCAGACAGGTTTTTTTTTTTTTTTTTTTTTTTTTGCTTAATTTATACATACAAACAAGAAATAAGACATTGTTCCATCTCTTTTAAATCATTCACCCAGTTTATGTCAAAATGAATGAAGAAATATATTAAAGAGAAAGTTAGCAATGTAATCAACATAAATGAAGACATAACATGCAAATAATTACAAAAGATTTTGGCCCGATAACCTGAAAAATTACTTGAAATGTTGGTAATATAAAAAGATAATTAATTATACTAATTAATTAAAGTAATATCAGATTTTACTGTCTGTAATATTAAGTATAGATAATCTCTAAAAAATTTATTTAAAATATGCCTGAATTGTCTAAAAGTGTTAAGTAATAATCTAATAATTAAGATTCAAAGACGATATCAAAATAACTGACTGAATTACAAAAAAAAAAAAAAAAAAAAAAAAAAAAATAACACTAATTTACAACATGTTTTGCTTAGCATTTCAGATAGCTTTTAAAAGTCCCTGTTACCACAGACAAGTTTCAGTTCAGATTCACTTCAGATTGATAGTAGACCTTCTCACACAGTAAAATCCAGAGTGTTAAATTAACACTGTTCGGAGTATATATGGTCCCACTATAAAAGAGTGTTAAAGTAACACTGAAGCAGTGTTAAAGTTAATGAGATAATTAAGTGATTAATTAAGTGCTGATTGAGCATTAGTGATGAACAGCTGCTGTTAAAAAGCAGAATCATTGAAGAAAAGAGAAACAAGAACTACAAATGACTTCAGCCACAGCCTTAGATGAAATCAACTGAAATAAAAGAAAACATAAAATCTCTCAAGATCTCAGCAGAAAATGATTAATCATCTCCACAAACAGCATCACCATCTTCACACATTACTAACCAGACTGACTTTATTTCTGGAGTAAAACATAAGTTATTTATTGAGAATTAATGTTTAGATGTTTTTTTTTTATTATTATTATTCAATTTACCATTTTTGTGAATAGTGGTTGCTTTAGTTGCATCTTGACACTTGACTTTAAATTTAAGTTTCTCTTTGGCTGTCTCAATTTTGTGTATTAAACACATATGTAATATCTAGGAACTTATGATAAAGTCATGTATCTGAGTCTCTGATTGGAATTTGTCCAAAACTGTAGTGCTTTTATGCTTTTGACATGTTGAAACAGTACAGATTTTCTTAACTGGTGTGCAAAGTGTTTTTAAAGCTCTTCATATTATTTCCTTAAAATGCTGTTGTAATCAATATCAACCTATATTACCACTGTTGACATCAGTGAACCTGGCTATCACTTGACAATTGACAAGTCCTTATCTCCCCCCAAAAATGTAATCTAAACAAATTCTCTTGGTTTTTCTTCTTAATAATACATTTTTAGACCTATGACAAACAAAAATTCAAACTGTTTAGTAATGTGTGAAGTTGGTGATGCTGTTTGTGGAGATGATTAATCTGAATTTGTTTGTCTTCTGCGTGGAACTCTTGGCTGTTGTTCCATATTGCTACAGTGTCTATGTACAGGACCGGGTTGCCACCGGCTACAAAGTGATTCACAATTGCATTATCTTTTCTAAATTGGCCTCTAATTGTTTCATTATGTAATTGGCATGATACAATTTTACCTGACTGATAATGAAATGATATATTTGATGTATTCTGAACTCTCCTGAAATCATTATGACTAGTAAACTGCGAGGAGACTTTTGTTACCGCAGATTTATGGCCAGGATAGGTCAAACTGAAGGCTCGAGAATGATAGGAGCAGTAGGCATGTCATCGGAGACCTTCTGATTTCTGTCTATCGCTGGTATTAGCAAGTTGTACGGAAAGGCAGGGGCGTAGGAGGCGATTTTGAACCTGGTGGGGACAGTAAATGCCAGGGGGTTCGGGGGAAATTCCCTGGATTTCTCTCTCTCTCTCTCTCTCTCTCTCTCTCTCTCTCTATATATATATATATATAAGCACTTAAATGCTCATTTCTAATGACTTTTGGGGACGGATTGTACTACTTTGTTTGTAGGAGGGTATATGAAGTGACAGACTGGGTAGATTATAAAAACAGAGAGAAGCAATCTAAAATAACTACAACCAAATGACTACATACTATGAACTGTATAAAAACATACTTTATTTAAAAAAGAACAAATAAATGAAAACACACCATTTAGAAGATGATCGGGCTGGGACAGAGCCTTGTGATAAAGAGGTTGGGGCAGAGCCTGGCAATAGAGAGAGTCTGAGGCAGAGCCAGGTGATGGAGAGAGGCTGAGGCAGAGCCAGTTGATGGAGAGAGGCTGAGGCAGTGATGGAGAGAGGCTGAGGCAGAGCCAGGTGATGCATGGAGGTTGAGCCAGTGATGGAGAGAGGCTGAGGCAGAGCCAGGTGATGCATGGAGTCTGACCCAGTGATGGAGGGAGGCAGAGCCAGTGATGTAGAGAGGCTGAGGCAGTGATGAAGAGAGGCTGAGGCAGTGATGGAGAGAGGCTGAGGCAGAGCCAGGTGATGCATGGATGAGTAGCCAGTGATGGAGGGAGGCTGAGGCAGTGATGGAGAGAGGCTGAGGCAGAGCCTGTGGATGCATGGAGGTTGAGCCAGTGATGGAGGGAGGCTGAGGCAGAGCCTGGGGATGCATGGAGTTTGAGGTAGTGATGGAGGGAGGCTGAGGCAGAGCCAGGTGATAGACATAAAGAGCATGTTGACTTAACTGAAGGTCCCAAAAACATGTCTTGATCGTTTGCAGAGATGAACTGCTCGCAAATTCTTGCTCTATCTAGATGATCCAACTTGTTCTGATGGATGTGACAGATTGCAGTGCTGTTTAGACAGGTCTGTGACATTGTGCTCCTTAGCCAGGTCTTCAGACTTCCTAGGGAACTGAAACTTCTTTCTGCTTCTGCAGAGAAAGAAGGAACAACCAAAAGCAGACTCACCAATGTCTGTATGTGGCTGAAGAGACTGCGGACCTCTGGCAGCAGATTTTTTAGTATGTTGATAGCCTCAAGAGTGGTACTCTAGTCAAACTGAAGCTTGAACATTGGCATCTGTACCTCCAGTGAATGCCGATCTAGCTCTGGATATTGGCTGACAAGATCTTGCATTTTTCCAGTCAGGAGCACTCTCTCTAATTCATCCATGATACTCTGTTCAAAGCGCATGGTTAGTTGCATGTCCACAGTATCAGCATTTTGAAGAAGTCAATGCGGTAATGCTCTTCAGTGGTTGCTGGGACAAATGCTGTTGCATTTCCTGTGAAGTGCTTGGGTGGCTTTCTGGCATGCGGCATCTGGATAGGTTCAGTACCTGTGCTGGTGACTAGCTCAGTGGCCTTTGTGTGTATGTGGTGAAACATTTCATCTGACCTCTTTGCCTTCAGAGTTGACTTCATGCAGTCCAAAGCTGCCGTCATGCCCATGACAGTTCCTGTTGACGTCTGTAGGGAGTAATTCAGACACTCTAGTTCTCCAATCACTTCACAAGCAAGAAGAAGCCCAAGCACCGTGGTCCCCTTTTGGAATCGCTCCAAAAGCCCCCTAGCTTTGATTGTTGTTTCAGAGTAACCAGACGAAGCCATCTCCTCCAGACTGAGCAGCACTGCCTTATACTGCCCAAGAACAGCTCGAATAGCCGATATCCTGACAACCCATCTGGTAGGGCATAAGGGCTTCAGTGTTTTGATGTTCCCATGTTCTGATTTGGCAATGTCTTTAAAGACCGTTTTAAACTTGCCTGACTGGTTGAAGAGGGTTCCAAGTTTGTGGACCAATGACAGTGCATCCATAACCACACAGGATGAACTGCAGGCAGCCTGTGTTACAAGATTGACGCAATGTGGGCCACAGTGGACATAGAGGGCAAGAGGCTGAATCTCCTTGATTTTGGCCTGCACTCCACCAGTCTTGCCAGACATGTTTGCAGCTCCATCGTACGTTTGTCCACAGAGACCAGATAGCGGCAAATTCATTCTCTGGAGGACATCAACGGCAACCCTAGCCAGATTTTCCCCTGTGGTCGAAGACACTTCATAAAGACCGACAAACTCTTCATGAGGTATTAGATCATGGTCCACATACCAGATGCAGACTGACTCCTGCTCTACCCCTGCAACATCTTGGGTGCCATCCATGATGATGGAGTATTGGAGTGTCAGCAAGTTCCGCACAGCAGATGCTATCTCCGGCACAATGTTTAAAGACAGGATCTGCAAAATCTCATTTTGAATTTGAGGGCTGAGAAAATTCAACCTCCTCTCTATCCAACTCTCCAGTCCCTCAACATCCTCTGACCTGAGACAAAGGAGCTGCCTGAAATTTCCCTCACTGTTTTCATGACGGTGAATAGCAGTACCTTATCTAACAAGAAACTGCAATGAGCTAACAATTTTTAGCAGATGAGACCTTGCCTGCTGTTGCTGAAGAGCCTTTGCTGATGATAACTGTGTCTATTGATTTTGCCTGATGTGTGTGTGTTGTTATGGCCACTTTGTGTGCTGGAGACATTTCATGTGCTTTAAATTTTTCTATTGCTTTTTTCCAGTTTTGTAATCCTGTAGATACAAATGACTGATCTACACTTCTAGCAAGGGGACTTGTCTGATTTCTAAATGCTTTCATGCAATAGAAACAGAGTATACCTCTCACATCAGGACAGTAATGTAGCCATGTGTGGTTCTTGTACCATCTATCCTGGAAACTAAGTGTCTTGCTTGCAAGCTGCTGCTGAATGAAACATCCTGCCTTAGGTTGATATGGCCTTTGATGCTCTGTCTGGCTGACCTGCTCTGAAACCCTGGCCTCTCTCCAATTCTGGCTGCTCTATAGAATCTACATGAAATAACACAAATCAAACTCAAAATTGTTATCATAAAAAGCCACTTTACTTAGAAAGGTAATCTTTGCATGTAGGGCCCTTTGATTTGATACTAGTAGTCGACTGATATATCGCCAAGGCGGATACTTTTATTTTGACGGGCGGCGCTGCGCCTGAGAAGAGAAGGGCAAATGCCTGGTCACATTCACACAGCTGCTCACTCAAATTCTCCGTCTTCAGTAGTTAACAATCTCTGTCAGTCGTCTCATATCTATCTAATACTTTGTTAGACAGAACTGGTAAACAAAGAAAGTAAATGGTATGCGAAAAAGTAAAGCGTCTGCTTTTATATTATTATTAACAGAAAAGGCAAACAATTATGCTAAAATACTTTCTCATCTGCCCTCAACATTCAGAAAATGTGCATCTACATCATTTAAACAAATCTCTGAAATGAATATCTAATAAACATTTAATTCTCACAAACCTTGCAGATTTAATCGAATCCAGCTGTGATATCTTGTGAAGTGTTCATTTATAGCCGGCATAAACGTGTTATTACTGTGAGTGATGGTCGGTCCGTGTAAAATGAATGCGAACAGAAGATCAGCTTCACTGGAGACGTGATCGAAAAACTTTAAATCCTTCATTAAAATATGCTGTACTATATCCAGTAACCAACTGTGTCATATTAATATTGTTTTCACTGTGCTGTATGTAAAATTAGCAATACTTTGTCTTTATTTGAAATAATATGATTACTAGTGCGCACAAAATTACCAGATTACTGAGTGCCCTGTTACAGCATTTACTTTCTTTTTAAACAATTACTTTGTGAAAAATACTGTAATATGTTTGCAGATTCAAGAAACTGCCATCTAAAGTATAAGCATGTTTATTTTAAACATTTGTTTTGTAATTTATTAAATATTGATGAAAATAAATATAAAGTATATACATATATATATATATATATATATATATATATATATATACATATATATATATATATATATATACAGTAAACGCAATGCAGTAAGGTGGAAATAATAAAAATGGAATCAGCTGTTAAATGTAGAATATCACAGAATCTGCCAAAATTGGAATTAAAAAAAGAATTTCAAAGGGCCCTATGTAGCTTATCATTATAAAGCTTCAGCGATAAACTATTTTTACATTTAAATATATATAATCATAACAACAACTACTTAATTAGCTCGACACAGTACCAACGTATTCTGTTATCCTACACAAAACATTCTGTCATATTCCCATTACCTGTTTCTCACTTGAACCTAACTCTCCCTGTTCTGTGGTCTCTTCATCTCCTGTCTAAATCAAATATAATCAAAATTACGATAATCAAATATCTAAATTAATAAACAATTGATATTTGCGATCAGTTTTTATTAGAAACATTGCCTAAATTTAATGATCACATGCAATTGGAGTCAGACTAAAATTGATACAAAATCCTGAAATTCAGAAGTGCAAGTGAAAGACCAAATACGCATTAAACCTTCGACCAGGCTGCTGGATTCCACTTTTTGGGCCGGCGGGCGGACCCTTAGGCCGGTGACACACTGGCTGCGTGGCGTTTCTGTTGCGTGTCAGTTGCGTGGCGGCTGCGTCGCGTTTTCTGTGTCTTTACACACCAGAACCGTGCCTGACGCGGCGCTGGCGCGCTGCTGCAGGTGACATAGAGGGAGGCCGCCGACAGACCAGGCTCTTGTCTTCACGACAACAATTTCAACTTTTTTCACACACCTACACCTTCCAAAATCTGAAAAATGGGTAAGTGGGCTGTCTGTTTATTTCAATAACATTTACAAATTTGTGTAGCTTTAAAGAGCTTATTTAGCCTACCTGATGTTGGACCGTCACTCAGACCCAGATAGCAAAATTGTTCTGGGCCTTTTATGGCCCAAACACTGTTCTTAGTTTTGGGAATCATACCGCCAGGAATGCAGGGCCAAAACTGGCCCAAAGAGTTTTGCCAAAAGCACACCAGAAAGCTGCCAGAAAAATGCCAATGCCTTACCAGACGAGAGCCAGAAGACCTGAAATTGGCCCATATTAATGCCATAATGTCACCATGGAAAAGCCAGATGTCTCCCGAGCACAGACCATAACTCTGCCAGATTATATTAAAACAACTAATTTGGCCCATATTCAATATCTGCGCCCAACAGCAACCATGCAATTCAAAGAGAAATCAAACCAGGAAACCATAACTGCTGAAAATTAGTGTTTATTTTCAAGTCAACATAAACATATTACCTAAATAGGTAAACATTTACAATTATTAATTTTTTTATACAAAAAAAAAATAAGAAAATAAAATGTAAAAACATTATGGAACAAAGCTTGGTTTTAGAAACAAGAAGAAAAAAAAACACACTTAGTTGTGTAAACCATGAAATATGAACAAAACCAAGAAACCATGAAACCTATGAATGGTAATGTTAAAGGGTTAGTTCATCCAATAATCAAAATTATGTCATTAATAACTCACCCTTATGTCGTTCCAAACCCGTAAGACCTCGGTTCATCTTCGGAACACATTTTAAGATATTTTAGATTTAGTCCGAGAGCTCTCAGTCCCTCCATTGAAGCTGTGTACGGTATACTGTCCATGTCCAAAAAGGTAACAAAAACATCATCAAAGTAGTACATGTGACATAAATAAGCTCTTTAAAGCTACACAAATTTGTAAATTTGCAAGACAGTCTGCAAGCTCTAACCTGTTAACATGGGTGCCGAAATAAAAACGGACACGCCACACATACACAAAAATAAAATATACACACATATCTGAAAAACACTTAAAAAAAATTAAAAAAAATTTTAAAAAAAACAATAAAAAAAATACATATGTTGCGAGTGTGTGTTACATTATATTCATGCATCAAATGTTCTATTGTTATATTATATTATATTATATTATATTATATTATATTATATTATATTATATTATATTATATCTATTGTTATATTATATTATATTATATTATATTATATTATATTATATTATATTATATTATATTATATTTATTATAGATCCTATATTCTAATTCTATTTAGGCCTACTATCAACTTAATATGTTATCAAGTGTCAGGACAAGTTTATAATTTTATGTACTATGTAAACGCTGTGTAATGTGTTTGATGGGCGCACGCGTTGAACATTCGAGGCGCATTTAAACTGAAGAGGGAGTTACCATGGAAACGGGGCGGCAACTCAGCTGACAAGTAGCAAATCTCTCCGTCTCTCACTGTTGTTTTTACTGCTTTCAGGTAAGTTTAGTCCCTAAAATTACACAATTAATACATACAACTTTTCCTGACACTTTCTTACATGTATTGACACGCTTCTGTTGAATATTTACTTTTACTGAAATGGTTCAGTGTCATGGGAATAAGTCCGTTAGCATCACAACCGTGAGGCTAACTATAGGAGGTAAGCTAGCTATAGGTTTGAGCTCTTATTTATGAAAGTTTGGGATTTTAATCACATATTTTGTGTAGATGATTTTTTTATAGCTTTGTAAATGTTTTGTTGGCAATTTGTTAATGGATGAATTAAAAAAAGCTAATTAATTTAACCTAAAAGTATGCACTGTACTGTTAATTAGGGTTGCCAACCGTTCCGTATAATATGGAATCGTGCTGTATTTAAGAAGCATTATGAAAGCTGTATGGAACGCAGTTTGTCCCGTATTTAAGGCATATGCCGTATGACCACCTAGACCATACGAATACCAAACTCTAAGCTGAGAATCAGTTTTTCTTGTTTTGACAGGTGTTCACACCGAGCTGGAATCGCGCTAACCGAGTCAGGTTTTTTTAAGGTCCGCGTTTCGACTTCAGCTAACGTTAATCAGTTTGGGAGAATGCAAACACGTGATTCCAACATCCAGCCATGCAAGAAAATCGTGCATTTACCTGAGGGAAGCCGTAATCAATAAGGAAAGTCGTCTTTCTTTAATGGAGGTAATGTTGTTAATACCTAGATGAAACAATTTATATTTAAATAACTTACAGCGTACTCTTACCCTTGAATATCATTCTTAACACAACAAAACGGACCAATGAAGTGTCAAGCACCAAAAGCACGTCCATTAATTCTAAAGTTATCCTAATTGAAAAATAGCATTTCCATTTGTACTGTATAGGCCTACTGTATAGCGTATGACATCACACGCAATCATAAACACAATTATCCTTTAAATAAATAATAAAAATATATCACCCTTTCATGTGATAGCAACAAATTGTAGCTGTTTATCCAACATACTTCTTTGCAACCACTTGGAGAAGTAATATTCAGCAAATGTCTACCTATCTGATAGGGTGTCACTAGAAGAAGTGGTAAAGAGTGTCTAAAGAGGCATTCCAGGTTTTTATTTACAAGGATGTTTCAATTTCCTAAAAGGAGGGCCATTTATAGAAAACTCAACAATAAACAATTTTAAGTGTTTAGAGCAATGTCATTTTATATTCTAACCAGTACTAATAAAAAGCTAAACTGATTGACGACCAACAGTTCATAACTTTTAAGTGTTTAGAGTAACACATCTCCAATCGGCTATAAAAACAATAATTTATACAATGTAATCAATAATGTGATAGATGTTGTCACCACACCATGCGTTAACTTATAACACTTACATACCGCATCAATTAACAATACCTTTATTTTATAGTAAATAGGATATAATACAGGAAAATTCAGGAAATTCTTAGTGTAACTTCATTTATATCTATTTAAATCACCTGACAATCACTATAACTATTACTTGCACAAGTAAATACTATATATTTGCTTACCTTCTCTATTAAAAGGGGTCACTAGTAGACATTGCATTAAACTAAATACCACAAAATAATGTCTTTTTAGGCAATGTGTTTATGTGGTTTAAGGTAAAAAAAATATTATTTTTCACATAATGTCACATAAATGTACATTTTTGTTTCTCTTCTATGCCCCGCCTTTCTGAAACGTGTCAATTTTTCTAAAGCTCAACGTTCTGAAAAGCGAGGTGTGCTGTGATTGGCCAGGTATCCAGTGCGTTGTGATTGGCCGAATGCCTCAAGCATGTGATGGAAATGTTACGCCCCTTAACACTATGATGCCATGTATCCCGCCACGATGAGACAAAACCAATAAAACCCATTACAAACGAGGCATTTGTTGCTTCCAGTGGGGACATAATTACTGATAATAATGACTTATACTGTTTTTTACGGATTGCGTATCGCGCACAATAAATGCATTTGTGATTGGAGAAACAACAAACAAGCACTACTCTACTGCTCAAAACTCGTGTTTGAATCATCAGTGGCAAATTCTTTAAATATCAAAATCCTTAAATACAAAAACGTACTTACAAACTGTGAGTCAGGAGCACCAGACTGTCCTTGCAAAGTTGGAATTGTCCCACTTTATAGAAACAGACACCGGCATTGTAGGCTTCTCTCACAGGAAAAAGTCTTTGTCCTCCGCAAAATGCGCAGCACATCTGAATATTTGAGCAGACCTGTTCCAGAACAGTGTTATAAATACAACTTAACCACTGATTTCTAGTTGTGTCCTCTTTTGGAAGGCCAAACAAAGTAGCTTCACTAACTTTCACAACGAAAACACACAGCATGTCCAGGACATGACAACGGGCGGAAACGGTGAGAATGTTCTTTACATGAACATTTGCGAGGCATTACGCAAATCTTCCCACAGAAGTAGACATGTGGGGCTGTTTTTAGAAAGAGCTGTTTGAGGTAGGAGTTGGTTGACTATTAACTTTAATAAAGAATATCTCTTTGGATTTGAGACATTTAGTCTTTGCAGCTTTACAGATCTTCTTTATGCACCAAGAGCTTGTAACACTCCAAAGAGAAAGGAAAAATTTAAATCACGTCATATGACCCCTTTAAAACACTGTGGTCAAGCCCAGCCACCAATTCAAAATGCACGGTCAATCAAGCTGCCTCGCTGGTTTTGCTGCGTGCGCATATACTGTGCATTACGCCGATCTTCCGCCGGTCTTTTCACATGCATTCACTCAGACAGGTTTTTTTTTTTTTTTTTTTTTTTTTTTTTTGCTTAATTTATACATACAAACAAGAAATAAGACATTGTTCCATCTCTTTAAATCATTCACCCAGTTTATGTCAAAATGAATGAAGAAATATATTAAAGAAAAAGTTAGCAATGTAATCAACATAAATGAAGATATAACATGCAAGTATTACAAAAGATTTGGCCCGATAACCTGAAAATTACTTGAAGTGTTGGGTAATATATAAAAGATAATTAATTATACTAATTAATAGAGTAATATCAGATTTACTGTCTGTAATATTATTATAATAATCTCTAAAAAATGTATTTAAAATATGCCTGAATTGTCTAAAAGTGTTACGTAATAATCTAATAATTAAGAATCAAAAGACGATATCAAAATAACTGATGTGGAATTACAAAAAAAAAATAATAATAATAATAAAAAATAATAATCTAATTTACAACATGTTTTGCTTAGCATTTCAGATAGCTTTTAAAAGTCCCTGTTACCACAGACAAGTTTCAGTTCAGATTCACTGATTTACTGTACATATTAAAAATATTTACATGTATATACATTAATATATTTATATTCTTATATTTTATATATAAATATATTTCATATATATAAACATAACATATTTTTATTACATATATACATGCATGTGTTTGAATTATATACATTTACATTTGGTCATTTAGCAGATGCTTTATTCAAAGTGACTCACAAATGAGGACAATGGAATCAATCAAAATCAACAAAAGGGCAATGATATGCAAGGTGCTATAACAAGTCTCAGTTACCTTAACGTAGTACATGTAGCAAGTATTTTTTTTTATTATATAATAAAAAGAAAACAGGTAGAATAGAAAAAGAATAGAGCAAGCTAGTGTTAGAGGCCTTTTTGCTTTTGTTAATTGTATAATAAATAAAAAGAAAATAGACAGAATACAAAAAGAAAAGAGCAGTTAGTGTTATTTATTTATTTATTTTGAGAAAACAAGTTAGTAAATGAATAGAGTGCAAGTCTAAATGGGGCAAGTTTTTTTTAAAGAATATAATTAGAATAGAGAGTGCTAGAGTTAGAGGGTCAAATAAAGATGGAAGAGATGTGTTTTTAGCCGATTCTTGAAGATTAAAGATTAGTTGGGCAGGTCATTCCACCAGCAGGAAACATTTAATTTAAAAGTCTGTGAAAGTGATTTTGTGCCTCTTTGGGATGGCACAATCAAGCGACGTTCACTTGCAGAATGCAAGCTTCTAGAGGCACATAAGTCTAAAGTAATTAATTTAGGTAAAGGGGTGCAGAGCCAGTGGTGGTTTTGTAGGCAAACATCAATGCCTTGAATTTTATGTGAGCAGATATTTGTAGCCAGTGCAAACTGATAAACATATATACATAATAAATATACACAGAACACACACATATATTATGTAAAAAAAAAAAAAAAAACTATTATTTTGGATACGATTAATCGTGATTGATCATTTAAAAACACTAATATAGGCCTTTATACACACACACACACACACACACACACACACACACATAATTAATTAATTGGTTATTTGCCACTGCATTTAAATTATGTAATATGCATAAATTATAATAGTATACATTGTTTTTGTTGTAATACCCTGAAGGCTATTATTAAATAGCATTAATTTATTTGACAAAATAAAACCATGTGAATAAACAGATTATTTACTGATTTGTTAATTTATTCATTGTTATTGCTGGTATTGGACAGTGATGTAATAATTTATTAAATATTTCTGAAAGGAAAAAGTAATATTTAATAATATAATACATTAAATGGAGCGTCAGCTCTTCAGCACGTGATTAATTCTAGCCAATGAGAGCTGGGACTGCTGGAACTCTGCATAGTTAATGAGCTGTCATTCCGGCTTCAACTGATACCATCCAGCTCCGCACAACCAGGTAAGGTTTTTAAATTTCTCAGTTAATTTCTGAATTTTCCATTACAATTTTGTAAAATTCGTCAAAATAGTTGTGAATTATTAATTAATAGGAATTAAATTACACATTTTATTTTGATTATCAGTGTTGCTTGTGGCGTTTTTAAATGACCAACGGTTATAACGGCCGACTAACGTTAGCCCCTTCAGATCATTTTCTGAGGTAACGTATAATCTCTGCTAATATATCCTTTTAAATTGCACATGAATTCATTAAATTAATTTGTTTTAACGTCCATTTTGGTGTTAATTAGGTTTATTTTCCTTTTCTGTCTTGTTGTTTTTTAATACTCAACATCGAGCAGTAACGTTAGGCCTACATAGTCTAATGGAGTTAAGTCCTTATAATGTCTCTGTTATAAAGTCCTAAATAGCAACATAAACGAGGATTTATATAGCATAATACAATACCTCGGCTACACACGCTTATTAAATCTCGTTATCATTAATGTATGGCTGTTCATAACTGATAGACTTCTGTAAACTCCGCGCTGACAGGTAACATAACGTTACGACCGCTTCGCAAACAATATAACGTACATTCGCTTAAAGATTATTACAAAGATACAGTCATTTTACTGTCATGTTAATGTTAACGTTACTTAAAAAGAATTGATTATAAATATCTTTGTAGGAAGAGTTTCGCGTCTCACACACGAGCTGGCGCGAGCACCGAGAGAGAGAGAGAGAGAGAGAGAGAGAGACACACAGAGAGAGTTCTCTGCATCGTCTTTTATTCATAGGGTCTCGATGAGGGCAAAATACCGGAGGAACAAGAACAAAACGAGCAGAAAAACACATGACTGACTCATCAGACTGACCGGACTGTGATCAAACATCATCTGCACTAACACACACAGAGAGACAGAGAGAGAGAGAGTCGTTCGTAGCCTGCTGGATTATACAGTCTATGGTATGTACCCATAAAGATGATGACACTGTCAGATGTAGTCAGCCATCAATAGTTTAACAATCAATTATGAAAATATATAGTGAATGTAAAAATATAGCCCAGAAAATATTAAGGTAACTTCATGGAATTATGATTTCTCTTGACTCTATAGTTCATTTGTACGTTCATTCATACAACCTATGTAATATTTAACTGATATTTTTTTCTTTTTTCTCCCTTTTCCATTCTTAGATATTAAACCATATACCATATATTAAATCATTTTTTTCAACTTTAGTTTTAAACCATTAACATAATGTTTGTCTTTTCTCTTTTGGGTATTGATTGCGATCTAGTCCTGATTGCAGAGTAAAGCTCCAGACCCAATCCTGTAGTGCTGAAGCAGCTGATCAAGAAGAAACAGTCGAGCGACAGAGAAGGACAGCAGTTTGTAAGTGTTTTTGCCTCGTTTTCTCATTAGAGTACTGCGTGATTATCGTTGCTAGGGAAACTTTGCTTTAATCACTGTGTGTCTTACGTGTGGATTGTGGCGTTTGGTTTTGCGTTTGCCTATCGCGGGACTGGACAGTTTTGGTCTGTTAAATAGAGAGGCGTGACAATAGCCAGTAAGCCGGTAAAAAGTACTTAAAGAGCTGTTTTGTAAACACCAGGGGACGTTCTCGCGACCTTGTGCAACGTTCCCTAAAAGTTCTCTAAAGGTAACGAATCGTTTTCTCATTAGAGTACTGCGTGATTATCGTTGCTAGGGAAACTTTGCTTTAATCACTGTGTGTCTTACGGTGTGAATTGTGGCGTTTGGTTTTGCGTTTGCCTATCGCGGGACTGGACAGTTTCGGTCTGTTAAATAGAGAGGCGTGACAATAGCCAGTAAGCCGGTAAAAAGTACTTAAAGAGCTGTTTTGTAAACGCCTGTCAGAAGAAACAGTCGAGCGACAGAGAAGGACAGCAGTTTGTAAGTGTTTTTGCCTCGTTTTCTCATTAGAGTACTGCGTGATTATCGTTGCTAGGGAAACTTTGCTTTAATCACTGTGTGTCTTACGTGTGAATTGTGGCGTTTGGTTTTGCGTTTGCCTATCGCGGGACTGGACAGTTTCGGTCTGTTAAATAGAGAGGCGTGACAAGCTGACTTCAATCACAGGTAATCAGGCAAATATATAAGTGGTAGGTGTCACCGCGGCAGCGGTCGCGGCAGCCCTCGTGTGAAGCCTCCTGGTGTGAAGACCAACGAGTGTAAAGACCATCGACTCTACCTGCGCGACTCCACCGAGCAAGGACACCGACAGGGCACTTGAGTATTTCTTTTCTCCCCTTCAATTTTTGTACAGCTCTTCCCGCAAATACTCATTTTGGTCACTTGTAGTCACTATGTGCTTTCAGATCTCTACTATCACTACTAACACTCGGAGAGCACGCTATGTACGTCGAAGGAAGGCCTGCCTGACAAATCTAAGGCCTGTCCCTCTGACCTCTACTCCGACGCTCTCTATTCCACTTGGTCTCTGGAACTGCCAGTCCGCTGTTAACAAAGCAGACTTCATTTCTTCTATTGCTACTCATTCTGGTCTCAGCCTCATGGCACTGACTGAGACCTGGATCAAACCTGAGGACACTGCCACTCCCGCAGCCCTCTCCACTCATTTCACTTGTTCCCACACCCCTCGTACGACTGGGAGGTGGTGGAGGTACTGGTCTCCTTATATCGAAAGATTGGAAATTTGATCTTCAACCACCACCTACAGGTCACGGTTCATTTGAATCACATGCTGTTACTGTAACCCACCCTGTTCAAATCCACTTTGTGGTCATTTATCGTCCCCCAGGTCAATTGGGAAACTTCTTGGAGGAGTTGGACGTGCTGCTATCAAATTATCCTGAAGATGGTACTCCTCTGGTACTGCTTGGTGACTTCAACATCCACCTAGATAAACCCCAGGCTGCTGACTTCAACACTCTGCTCGCCTCATTTGATCTCAAGCGAGTCTCTACTACAGCCACTCACAAATCGGGCAACCAACTGGACCTCATCTACATGCGCTGTTGCTCAGTGGACAACACTTTAGTTACTCCACTGCACACCTCAGACCACTTCCTCATTACTGCTAATCTAACACTTACTCCTGAAGCGGCACACGCTCCAACGCGGGTCACCTTTCGACGGAACCTACGCTCACTCTCTCCATCTCGCCTATCCTCTGTGGTTGCATCCTCACTTCCTTCACTCTCGCAGTTTTCAGCTCTGGACACGAACAGTGCTACGGACACCTTTTTGTTCCACTCTGACCTCCTGCTTGGACAACTTTTGCCCACTGTCGTCTAGACCAGCACGCACCACCCCATCTGCCCCCTGGCTGTCCGATGTACTCCGTGAACATCGCTCTAAACTCAGGGCTGCAGAGAGGAAATGGCTTAAATCAAGAAACTCTACCGACCTCAGTGTGTATCAGTCTCTCTCCTCTCCACCTTCTCTGCAAACGTCTTCACTGCTAAAACATCATATTACCACGACAAGATTAACAACTGTTGTGACGCTCGGACACTCTTCAAAACCTTCTTTCTTCTCTTCTTAATCCGCCTCCACCTCCTCCTCAATCGACTCTTACAGCTGATGACTTTGCAGTTTTCTTCACAAATAAGACAAGAACCCCATCAGTGACCAATTCTCCACGCCGCAGACTGAGGATAACTTCACAACGACTAATGCTCACTCGTTCTCCTACTTCTCTCCACTCTCAGAGACGGACGTTTCCAAACTTATCCTGTCCAGTCATCCTACTACTTGCCCTCTGGATCCGATCCCCACTCACCTCCTTCAAGCGATTTCTTCTTCAGTCATACCTTCACTTACTCACATTATCAACTCCTCTCTTCACTCTGGAACATTTCCCTCAGCATTTAAGCAGGCTCGGGTAAGCCCACTGCTGAAGAAACCATCTCTAAATCCAGCACTTCTAGAAAACTACAGACCGGTATCCCTTCTTCCATTCATTGCAAAGACCCTCGAAACGAGCTGTGTTCAACCAGCTCTCTATATTTTTCTTGTACAGAACAACCTCCTGGACAGCAATCAATCTGGCTTCAAAAGTGGCCACTCAACTGAGACTGCCCTGCTCTCGGTTACTGAAGCCCTGCGACTGGCAAGAGCAGCTTCAAAATCCTCAGTACTCATTTTGCTGGACCTGTCTGCTGCTTTTGACACTGTTAATCACCAGATTCTCCTGTCCACCCTCAGAAAGATGGGCATCTCTGGAACCGCACTCCAGTGGCTTAACTCCTACCTGTCTGATAGATCCTTCATGGTGTCTTGGAGGGGTGAAGTTTCTAAGTCACAACAACTTGCTACTGGGGTTCCTCAAGGCTCAGTACTTGGACCGCTTCTCTTCTCCATCTACATGACGTCATTAGGATCTGTCATTCAGAAGCATGGCTTTTCCTATCACTGCTACGCTGATGACACTCAACTCTACTTCTCATTCCAACCAGATGACCCCGACGGTAGTTGCTCGCATTTCAGCCTGTCTGAGTGACATTTCAAGCTGGATGAATGACCATCACCTTCAGGCTCAACCTTACTAAGACCGAACTGCTGGTGGTTCCAGCTAACCCATCGTTTTATCACAACTTCTCTGTACAGCTGGGTTCGTCAACCATAACTCCTTCCAGGCCAGCCAGAAACCTAGGAGTTGTGATGGATCATCAGTTAAGCTTCACAGACCATATTGCTACAACGACCCCGCTCCTGTAGATTTGCCTTATTCAACATTAGGAAGATTAGACCCTTCCTGTCAGAGCAATCCACCCAACTTCTTGTCCAAGCTCTTGTTCTCTCCCAGACTGGACTATTGCAATGCTCTCCTGGCGGGCCTTCCTGCATGTACTATCAAGCCTCTACAACTGATCCAGAATGCAGCAGCGAGGGTTGTCTTCAATGAGCCAAAAAACAGCCCATGTTACTCCTCTCCTCATCAGGTTACACTGGCTACCAGTAGCCGCTCGCATCAAATTCAAGGTACTGATGCTTGCCTACAAAACGACCACTGGCACGGCGCCAACTTACCTAAACTCACTAGTTCAATCTTATGCACCCTCCAGAAGTTTGCGCTCTGCAAGTGAACGACGCCTTGTGTTGCCATCCCAAAGAGGTTCAAAATCACTCTCACGGACTTTTTCCTGGACTGCTCCCAGCTGGTGGAATGAACTCCCGATCTCAATTCGAACAGCTGAGTCTTTACTCATTTTCAAAAAACATCTAAAGACTCATCTTTTTCGCCTGCACTTAACCAACTAATACTAGTACTTACCTTTTTTCTTTTCTTTTCTATCATATTCCCAAAAAAAAAAAAAAAAAAAAAACATGGCTACGTGTTCTGTACTACACTAACTGAGACTTGTCATAGCACTTGTATACCGTTGTTGTTCTCGTTGATCTGATTGTTTCTACTGTTCTCATTTGTAAGTCGCTTTGGATAAAAGCGTCTGCTAAATGATTAAATGTAAAATGTAAATGTCAAGGTCTTCAGGATCACCACACACTTCAGACAGGTGTGTGGACAGGCTGGAGATAAACTCTGCAGGATGCTGGTCCTCCAGGACACCACTGTTGTAAGTGATCAACCTAGCAGTCATCCTGCGTCTCTTCTCAAAGGTGTCAAAATAAAATAAAATTTTAATTTGTATTGATATATGCAATATTTCACTGAAATTCATTGATTTTCCCTCTTTTTCTCCATTTAGTTTGTGTCAGATGCAGATAAAGTCACCAGGAACAGGTCACTGCATCTTTTGTCATGTAAGTACACTTCAATTTATTTAAAGCTGCATATTCATGCATCAAGTTAAAGTCATTAGTTATTTCTTAAAGGGCTCATTTTTCCAAAAATGAAAGGTCTATCATCATTTACTTATACCTGTATTACTTACTTACTGTATTACAATAATAAGCTATTTTTATCTGTGACTCAGACAGCCTCTTGGGACATAGTCTCAAACCCAGCGAACAGCTTAACATATGTTTATAAAAGTGGTAATATTTAGGGGTGTCCCCGACTAAGAATTTTCTAAGAATTTTCTAATCTTGCCGATAGTCGACTGATAGTCAAATCATATGTTTGGGGGCGGGGTTACAATAGACATTCAGACATTTGACAGCCATAATTACTGACGTTAACGCACAGGTAAAGTGTGAAACGGACGCCTCATGGGCCCCATTTACACTGCATGGTTCAAGTGACCCAATTCCGATTTTTTCCTCTCATGTGGCACAGATCGGATATGACCGGTGAACGTGTAAGCAGGAAAAAAACGTGATTTTCTCAGATCGGATTCAGGCCTCATTCATATGTGGTAATAAATCGGATATGAATCGGATACGTGCATTTGCGTGTGCCATGTAAGCAGACAAAATCGGATATTCCCCAGTAAATTCGAGTCGTACGTCTTAAAAAAAGTGACGTCAACTCAGGTGGACACCACCAACTGAGATCACATGACTTATTATAGGCGCGATGGAAGACGAAGGATACACACAGTGGAGCAATGCGGAGGTTTCACGTCTTTTAAGTCTTTGGGGCGAAGAGACAGTGCAGGCAAAAATGCAGGGTTGTTACAGAAATAAATCCGTGTTTGAAGACATTTCACGAGATATGGGGAGGCACGGTTTAAGCGCTTTTTTTCTCCGCCGTACGAGACCAATGTTTTGCTGATTTTTTTGTGTGACTTTTCAAAATATTGTGGAAAGCAAAACACTGTATAATTTTATTTGCATCTGCATCCATTGTATTTCGTGCTGTTTTACTTCCTTTTCCGGGTCAGAACGTCTACGTTTGGAAGTTTCAGCAGTGTATAGTGTAAATGCAAAAATCGGATACGGGTCACTTTTAAAAGATGATGTAAGTTAAGCGGGTCGTCAAAAAAATCGGATATAGTCAGAAAATCGGATTTGGGCATCAAGACCTGCAGTGTAAATGCAGCCATGGATACAAAAATATTGTTCTGATTAAAAGATAGTTAACATTAAACATCAGCGAAACTAAGAACATTTTTTTATATAATAGTGCTCATTATAACGTTATGTATATGACAGTAGTTGCTAATGTTCTGCATTTTTGATGACCAGTAGAATGAAAAGTGAAAGAAAGTCGTGACATTTGCTAAGTATGGTAACCCATACTCGGAATTGGTGCTCTGCATTTAACCCATCCAAGTGCACACACACACAGCAGTGAGAAGTGAACACACACCTGGAGCAGTGGGCAGCTATATCCAGCGCCCGGGGAGCAACTGGGGGTCCATATCCTATCCCAAAACAAAAACAGCCATAGCAACTGAGGGTGAAAGAGAGCGCTGTTCATTCACTCCCTCCCACCGACAACTCCTGCCAGCACCGAGACTCGAACCTGCGACCTTCGGGTTACAAGTCCAACTCTCTAACCATTAGGCCACAGATCATTTATCGCATATAGAATACGCTTCATCATTTATACAACATAACGTTAATATTCTATGTATAGGCTATCTGCACAAAATGCCCCGAATGCATGAAAATGTCTGGGCTGCTCAAAATGATCTCCTTTTGTGAATGCGTTCTTCACACAGCAACTAAACTCTAAAAATTCACAGCGTTTTATTATAATAGTGTTCTCATTATAATGTTATGTGTATGACAGTCCCAGTCATAGTTATTAATATTATGCATTGTTGTTTGTCCTGCTGTGCGCTGAAGAGATAATCACTGTACCCATGAAGCGCTTTACTGCAGCTCAACTCAACCAAATGCTTCTTATACGATATAAATAATATACACACTATATATTTAACCGGCTGAAATGGTTTGAAATCACTTGTACCCTAACTGATTGTAAGAAATCCAGTCTTTCACTCTGCCTGTGTCAACTTGAGTCTTGTTAAAGTTTTAAATCTCTGCCGCCAAGATGCTTCTCTGTCGGTCTCAGATTATATTAAGAGAAACTGAAATCTGGTTGGATTTGATCATGCACGCTAAAATATTTATTTAAAGCTTCTTTTTCAGAATCTTATTTACAGCATTATCTTAATAGGCTGAATATAAATTTATTTGGAGAAAACCGGTAGTTCTATGTGAAATCAGACATTTGAGCATTTATAGCCAAATTGGCATGATCATATATTTTAGTCTTTCATTCAGTTTTTCCCTTAATCTCACTCTTAATCTCAATCAACCACTGATCTCTCATTGTCTCATTTAGTCATGCAGTTCATTCACTCTCTGTGTATCTCTGCCATCAATAAAGAATACATTTATTTTTAACATTAAAAAAAGATGCACCAAAAATATAAGTGCCCTGGGAGACTTCCTGAGGTGGAAACTTTGATTTTGTTTAGGTTTTATATATATATATATATATATATATATATATATATATATATATATATATATATATATATATATATATGTGTGTGTGTGTGTGTGTGTGTGTGTGTGTGTGTGTGTATATATATATATTATTTTTTACATTTTAATTGTTGTTTTCATTCTCAGGTAGATGCTGGAACGAAAAGCAGCTAGGCCACAGCATCTAAAATGGAGACTTCTATTAAAGTTGCTCCGTAACGTAAGAGACTTGGACAGTGGAAGGAGCAGAAGAACCAGAAGATCAGAGATCAGGCAGAGCTCTACTGGTGCCTCTTAGGGGATTGATTTATCTATAATTATCTATAATATCTACTTAATGTTCTGATGTAGTTATAATTAGTCATTGTTCTGTTTTATAAATCTATTCAAAACATTCTAGTGTTCAATAGTTTGGGGTCAGAAAGTATTTTTTTTTTCTTTAAGATATTACTTGTATTCAGCAAGGGTGCATTAAACTGATAAAAAAAATGCTGCTCTTTTAAAAAACTCTATTCAAAATAACCTGAAAAAAATATTACTGTTTCCAAAAATGGAAGCAGCACAACTGTTTTTGAGATGATAAAAAAAATGTTTATTGAGCACCAAAACAAAATATTTGAATAATTTATTTTGGATTGTATGACACAGAAGACTGGAGTAATGCCTGCTGAAAATTAAACATAGTAAAACAGTTTTTTTTTGTTGTTGTTGTTGTTAATTACAACAGTTATTTAAAGTTGTAATATTTCATAATGTTACTGCTTTAACTGTATTTCTTATCAAATAAATGTAGTTTTGGTGAGCATAAGAGACTTGTTTCAAAAACATTTACAAATCTTACCCTATCCTAAACTTTTGAACAGTGTTTTTCTGCATTTTTTACATGACCATGAATAAATCAAAGTATTTGAAATTTATGACTCTTAATTTACTACTTCTACTTTCAACGTATAATTGTTCTGCATGTGATTGAATAGTTATATTGCAGCATTCTGCAGGTACAAAGTATTAATTCTCAAGTCCACAAATAAAATAAACAAGCACTTTATTTGTGGGGCGGGTCAAAGTGTGGGCATACTGTGAGGTCTGCTGGGGCCCTAGGTACACATTTTCAGCTGGGATGCTACTTAGGACGAATAGAGGGCATACTTTTTGCCCAGAGTATTCCCACACTCTCCCCACTGTGCCCACACCCAGCCCACAGTGTACCCACACTCTCCCCACTGTGCCCACAGTGTACCCACACTTCCACCATTATGCCCACAGCCAGCCCACAGTGTACCCACACTCTCCCCACTGTGCCCACACCCAGCCCACACTGTGTACACACCTGTGGGCATGTTATTGGCACACAATTGGCCCCATTGGGGGCCCACTCAGCTTTGTGTGGGCCAGCCCACACTCAACCCACACTTTTGGGCTGTCCCACTTGGGCCCCCCATAGTGTGGGGCCCACACGTGCCCCGCATTTCACGCCGGTATTGGGGTCCACAGTGGGCTGCCCGTGCGGGCAAGATTTTTTGCCCACAGTGGGCCCACGCGGGCCCCAAAGGGGCATGTTTGCTGGGTAAGTGCTGATTGAGCATTAGTGATGAACAGCTGCTGTTAAAAAGCAGAATTACTGAAGAAAAGAGAAACAAGAACTACAAATGACTTCAGCCACAGCCTTAGATGAAATCAACTGAAATAAAAGAAGACATTAAATCTCTCAAGATCTCAGCAGAAAATGATTAATCATCTCCACAACACAGCATCACCATCTTCACACATTACTAACCAGACTGACTTTATTTCTGGAGTAAAACATAAGTTCTTTATTGAGAATTAATGTTTAGATGTTTTTTTAATTATTATTATTATTCAACTTACCATTTTTGTGAATAGTGGTTGCTTTAGTTGCATCTTGACACTTGACTTTTTAAATTTAAGTTTCTCTTTGGCTGTCTCAATTTTGTGTATTAAACACATATGTAATATCTAGGAACTTACGATAAAGTCATGTATCTGAGTCACTGATTGCAATTTGTCCAAAACTGTAGTGCTTTTATGCTTTCGATGTTGTTGCAGTTATATTAATATAAGAAAATGACTTTTATAAATATGGCTCATAAGGAGGTTTAAATTCTAGCGCTCATAGACATGATGAATCAGCATGTGAATCTGAGCAATGGTGATAAAATATTCTGATAATTTTTATGTGATTTTTGAACGTGACAAAATAAGGCAGTAAAAAGTCACAACAAAAAATAAAAATGCAAATGCAAAAAATGTATTCATGTCACAATGCATGCTGGGAGCCATGGATGAATTATGATTGGTGCACCCAGAATGCAATGCAGCATGAATCTGTCTGATGATCATCACCATTGTTGAGATTCATATGCTGTTTCTTGATGTCTGCATGTTGAAACAGTACAGATTTTCTTAACTAGTGTGCAAAGTGTTTTTAAAGCTCTTCATATTATTTCCTTAAAATGCTGTTGTAATCAATATCAACCTGTATTACCACTGTTGACATCAGTGAACCTGGCTATCACTTGACAATTGACAAGTCCTTATCTCCCCCCAAAAATGTAATCTGAACAAATTCTCTTGGCTTTTCTTTTTAATACATTTTTAGACCTATGACAAACAAAAATTCTAACTGTTTAGTAATGTGTGAAGTTGGTGATGCTGTTTGTGGAGATGATTAATCTGAATTAGTTTGTCTTCTGCGTGGAACTCTTGGCTGTTGTTCCATATTGCTGCAGTGTCTATGTACAGGACCGGGTTGCCACCGGCTACAATGTGATTCACAATTGCATTATCTTTTCTAAATTGGCCTATAATTTTTTCATTTTGTAATTGGCATGATACAATTTTACCAGACTGATAATGAAATGTTATATTTGATGTATTCTGAACTCTCCTGAAATCATTATGACTAGTAAACTGCGAGGAGTCTTTTGTTACAGTAGATTTACGACCAGGATAGGTCAAACTGAAGGCTTGAAAATGAAAGGAGCAGTAGGCATGTCATTGGAGACCTTCTGATTTCTGTCTATCGCTGGTATTAGCAAGTTGTACGGGAAAGGCAGGGGCATAGGAGCGATTTTGAACCTGGCTGGGACAGTAAATGCCAGGGGGGTTCGGGGAAAATTCCCCGGATTTCTACATATATATATATATATATATATATATATATATATATATATATATATATATATATATATATATATATATATAATATATATTATGGCAAGCCATTCAGGAAATAATTATATTTATAATATGAAGTCTGAATATATATGGAATGAAAGTCTGAATATATATATAGAATGAAAGTCTGAATATATATAGAATGAAAGTCTGAATATATATAGAATAAAAGTCCGAATATATAAAACGAAAGTCTGAATATATATAGAATGAAAGTCTGAATATATATAGAATGAAAGTCTGAATATATATAGAATGAAAGTCTGAATATATATAGAATAAAAGTCCGAATATATAAAACGGAAGTCTGAATATATATAGAATGAAAGTCTGAATATATATAGAATAAAAGTCCGAATATATAAAACGAAAGTCTGAATATATATAGAATGAAAGTCTGAATATATATAGAATGAAAGTCCGAATATATAAAACCGAAAGTCTGAATATATATAGAATGAAAGTCTGAATATATATAGAATGAAAGTCTGAATATATAAAACGAAAGTCTGAATATATATAGAATGAACAGTCTGAATATATGAAAACGAAAGTCTGACATATATATAGAATGAAAGTCTGCGATATATACCAACGAAAGTCTGAAAAATATATATAGAATGAAAGTCCTGAATATATATAGAATAAAAGTCAGAATTATGATAAAACGAAAGTCTGAATATATATAGAATGAAAGTCTGAATATATATAGAATGAAAGTCCCTGAATATATATATAATAAAAGCTCCAGAATTATAGAAAGTCTGCAACTCATATGAATGAAAAGTCTGAATATATATAGAATGGAAAGTCTGAAATACTATATAAACGAAAGTCTGAATCTATATAGAATAAAGTCTGATATATAATAGAATGAAAGTCTGAATATCTAGATAGAAATTTGAAGTCTGACATATATAGAATAACAAACGTCCCGAATATATTAAAACGAAAGTCTTAATATATAAAATGAAAGGTCTGAATATATGGACTGAAATCAGTGATTTTATCTGAGCGCCATTCTTTGTGTTTTATTCGTCTACTATTTTTTTTATTCACCATTTTTGAGCAATGAGCGAGTGTCCGCACGAAATTTTTTTATTACATCAATTTTTTCAGTAACGATCATCTACTTAACCACCCGGGCGAATGCGTGTACGGGCCAAAATATTGGCAAACCGTACCAACAACATCATTCTACTGATGAAGACATACCTATTCGTTATTTTCAATCGCCGGGAAAGAGCGAATGCGGTTGAACTTCACAGCCCAGGAAGTTCCTGCTGCTTATCAAGCAAAAATTACAGAACTTTTCATTTATATATATTCAGATTTCTTTCTATATATTTCAGACTTCCATTCTATATATATTCACACTTTCATTCTATATATTCAGACTTTCATTCCATATATATTCAGACTTTCATATATCTATACTCATATTCAGACTTTCATTCTAAGATATATTCAGACTTTCATGTCCATCCTATAATTCAGAACTTTTGCATATACTATATAGTCAGATTTTCATTCTATATATAATTCAAGGACTTTCGTTCTAGATAATTCACCCTTTCATTCTAGTATATTCAGATTTTCATCTCTCTATATATATCAGCCTTTCGTTTCTATATATGATGCACCACTTTCCTTCTATATATTATTCAGATTTTCATCTATAAGATATTCAGACCTTTCATTCTATATATATTCAGGACTTTCAATCTATATCTATTTAGCACTTTCGTTCTATATATCTCCACACTTTTCATTACATATATTCAGATTTGCATTTCTATATATAATTCCAGACTTTCGTTTCTTAATATATATATTCACACTTTCATTCTATATATTTAGATTTTCATTCTATATATATTCAGAACTTTCAGTTCTATATATATTCAGACTTGTCATTCCATATTATATTCAGACTTTCATTCCATATATATTCAGACTTTCATTCCATATATATTCAGACGCTTTCATATCCATATACTATTCAGGACTTTCATTCCATATATTTCAGAACTTCTCATTTCCATCATATATGTCAGCACTTTCATTTCTATATATATTCAGAAACTTTCATTCTATATATTCCAGACTTTCATTCCATATATATTATTCCTTACCCTTTACGATGTCTCTCAGTACCACTCCAGACACATTCGTTTTATATATTAAGACTTTTCATTCTATATAATAGTCAGACTTTCATGTCTATATATTCAGACTTCATATTATAACCTATAATTTTTTTTTTTTTTTCCTGAACGGCTTGCCATATATATATATATATATATATATATATATTATATAATATACACATATAAAGCACTTAACATGCTCATTTCTAATGCAAACTTATTTCTGGCTAATCGGATATAGGAACTACTTTGGTTTGTAGGAGGGTATATAAAGTGACAGACTGGGTAGATTATATAAAAACAGAGAGAAAGCAATTCTAATATAACTACAACCAAATGACTACGATACTATTGAACTGTAATAAAAAACAATACTATTTATTTAAAAAAAGAACAAATAAATGAAAACAACACCATTTAGAAGATGCATTCGGGAGGCTGGGACAGAGCCGTGGTGGGATAAAGAGGTTGGGGCAAGAGCCTGGCAATAGAGAGAGAGTCTGAGGCAGAGCCAGGTGAGGAGAGAGTCTGAGGCAGAAGCCAGGTGATGGAGAGAGTCTGAGGCAGAGCCTAGGTGATGGCGAGAGGCTGATGCATAGCCAGGTGATGGAGAGAGTCTGAGGCAGAGCCAGGTGATTGGTAGAGAGTCTGTAGGCAGAGTCCAGGTGCTGGAGAGAGTCTGAGGCAGAGCCATGTGATAGGAGAGGTGCCTGATGGCAGAGCCAGGTGATTGGAGAGAGTCTAGGCAGAGCCAGGCTGAATGGAGAGAGGCTGAGGCAGAGCCAGGTGATGTAGTGAGAGGCTGAGCCAGTGTATGGAGAGAGGCTGAGGCAATAATGAAGGAGAAGGTCCTGAGGCAGAGCCAGGTTATGGTAGAGAGGCTGAGGCAGAGCCAGGATGATGGCAGAGGAGGCAGAGCCAAGTGATGCATGAGGTGTGACCCATTGATGGGGGAGAGAGGCTGAGGCAGTGATGAAGAGAGGCTGAAGCAGTGATGGAGAGAGGCTGAGGCAGAGCCAGGTGATGCATGGAGGTTGAGCCAGATTGAATAAGGAGAGATGCTGAGTCCAGAGCCTAGGTGATGCAATGTGAATGTTTGACCCAGTGATGGAGAGAGGCTGAGGCCAGTGAGGCGAGATAGTCCTGAGGCAGGAGGCCAGGTTGTATGCATGGTAGGTTGAGCCGAGTGTGATGGAGGGAGGCCTGAGGCGAGAGCCCAGTTGATGTAGAGAGAATGAGGCAGAGCCAGTGATGTAGAGAGGCTGAGGCAGTGATGAAGAGAGGCTGAGGCAGTGGATGAGAGAGGCGTGAGGCAGAGCCAGGTGATGCATGGAGGTTGAGCCAGTGATGGAGGGAGGCTGAGGCACGAAGCCAGTGATGTAGAGAGAGATGAGGCAGAGCCAGTGATAGTAGAGAGGCCTGAAGGCAGAGCCAGGGGATGTGCATGGAGGCCTGAATGGCAGTGATGGGGGAGGCTAAGGCAGCATCCCTTGATGGAGAGAGGCTGAGCAGAGCCTGTGATGAATGGAGAGCTGAGGCGTTATGGTGGGAGGCTGAGGCAGTGATGGAGAGATGCGGAGGCGAGAGCCTTTGGATGGCATTTGGAGGTTGAGCCAGGGTTGGAGGGAGTGCTGAGGCAGAATGATCCTGGGGCTGCATGGAGTTTGAAGTTAGTGATTGAGGGAACTGAGGCAGAGCCATTGATAGACATAAAGATCATTTGACTTAATTGAAGGTCCCAAAATACTGTCTTCTTTGATCGTTTGTGCATAGATGAACTGCTCGCAAATTCGTTGCTTATCTAGATGATCCAACTTGTTCTGATGGATGTTGACAGATTGCAGTGCTGTTTTAGACAGGTCCTGTGACATTGTGCTCCTTAGCCAGGTCTTCAGACCTTCCTAAGGGAACTGAACTTCTTCTGTGCTTCTGCAGAGGAAGAAGGCACAACTAGACCAAAGCAGCCTAACCAATGTCTCTACCTGGCTGAAGAGACTGGGACCTCTGGCAGCAGATTTTTTAGTATGTTGATAGCCTCAAGAGTGGTACTGTAGTCAAACTGAAGCTTGAACATTGGCAGCTGTACCTCCAGTGAATGCGGATCTAGCTCTGGATATTGGCTGACAACATCTTGCATTTTTCCAGTCAGGAGCACTCTCTCTAATTCATCAGGACTTGCAGGCTACTTTGTTCCAAAGCGCATGGTTAGTTGCATGTCCACAGTATCCAGCATTTTGAAGAAGTCAATGCGGTAATGCTCTTCAGTGGTTACTGGGACAAATGCTGTTGCATTTCCTGTGAAGTGCTTGGGTGGCTTTCTGGCATGCGGCATCTGGATAGGTTCAGTACATGTGCTGGTGACTAGCTTAGTGGCCTTTGTGTGTATGTGGTGAAACATTTCATCTGACCTCTTTGCCTTCAGAGTTGACTTCACGCAGTCCACAGCTGCCGTCATGCCCATGACAGTTCCTGTTACACGTCTGTAGGGAGTAATTCATGACACTCTAGTTCTCCAATCACTTCACAAGCAAGAAGATGCCCAGCACTGTGGTCCCCTTTTGGAATCAGCTCCAAAAGCCCCTAGCTTTGATTGTTGTTTCAGAGTAACCAGACTAAGCCATCTCCTCCAGACTGAGCAGCACTGCCTTATACTGCCCAAGAACAGCTCGAATAGCCGATATCCTGACAACCCATCTGTGAGGTAGGGCATAGGGCTTCAGTGTTTGATATTTCCCATGTTCTGATTTGGCAATGTCTTTAAAGACCGTTTTAAGCTTGCCTGACTGGTTGCAGAGGGGTTCCCAAGTTTGTGGACCAATGACAGTGCATTCATAACCACACACAGGATGCACTGCAGGCAGCCTGTGTTACAAGATTGGATGCAATGTAAGGGCACAGTAGGACTTAGAGGGGCAAGCAGGCTGAATTCCTCTTTTTTGATTTTTGGCCTACTCTCACCTCAGTCTTGCCGTGACATGTTTGCAGCTCCATCATCACGTTTTGTCCACAGAGACCAGATAGCGGTAAATCTGATTCTCTGGAGGGACATCACTTTGGCAACCTAGCCAGATTTTCCCCCTATGGTGCGAAGACACTTCATAAAGACTCTGAGCAAACTCTGCTTGAGGTATTAGATCACAGCTTAAGTCCCACACTGCAAAGATGCAAGATTGGCTCCTGCTCTACCCCTGCAAGCATCTTGGGGGGGTGCCATCCATGATGATGGAGTATTGGAGTGTCAGCAAGTTCCGCACAGCAGATGCTATCTCCGCTTTAATGTTTAAAGATAGGATCTACCAGGCTATCATTTTGAATTTGAGAGGGCTGAGAAAAATTCGACTCTCTCTATCCAACTCTCCAGTCCCTCCAGCATCTCCTGCGACCTGGGAGCGAGAAGGAGCTGCCTGAAATTTCCCTCACTGTTTTTCATGGCCAGTGAGAATAGCAGTACCTTGTCCTAGCAAGAAAGAAACTACAATGAGCTAACAATTTTAGCAAGATGAGACCTTGCATACTGTTTACTGAAGAGCCTTTGCTGATGATAACTGTGTGTCTATTGGCCAGTTTTTGCCTGATGTGTGTGTGTGTTGTTATGGCCACTTTGTGTGCGGGCATTTCATGGCCTTTAGAATTTTTCCATTGCTTTTTTCCAGTTTTGTAATCCTGTAGACCCTGATATTTGATCTACACTTCTAGCAAGGGGACTTTTGTCTGAGTTCCTAAATACTTTCATGCAATGAAAACAGAGTATACCTCTCACATCCAGGACAGTAATGTAGCCAGCATGTGTGGTTCTTGTACCCATCTATCCTGGAAGCTAAGTGTCTTGCTTACCGCTTCTGCTGAATAAAACTATCCTACACTTAGGTTGAAAATGCAAGCCTTTGATGCCTCTATCCCCAAGCTGACCTGCTCTGAAACCTGCGCTCTGGCTGCTCTATAGATTTCCTGCGATTTCCTGCGATGCAGAAAAACTAGTAGTCGACCGATATATCGCCAAGGCCGATACTTTTATTTTGATGGGTGGCACTGCGCCTGCTTTTCATGCTGAGAAGAGAAGGAACCAAGCGCCTGATCACATTCTACAGCTACTCACTCAAATTCTCCGTCTTCCGTAGTTAACAATCTCTGTCAATTAGATCTCATATCTATCTAATGCTTTGTTAGACAGAACTGAGTAAACAAAGAAAGTAAATGGTATGCGAAAAAGTAAAGCGTCTGCTTTTATATTATTGATAACAGAAAGGCAAACAATTGTGCACAAATACTTTCTCATCTGCCCCCAACATTTAGAAAAATTTCATTTTATCATTTAAACAAATCCTGAAATGAATACTAATAAACATTTAATTTTACAAACCTTTAGTTTTTTCAATCCCGCTGTGATTCTTGTGAAGTGTTTATTTAAGCCGGGATAAAGTTTTTACTGTGAGTGATGGCGGGCCGGGAAAGTGAATTTAAAAAAACGCTTTAAATCCTTCATTAAAAAATGCTGTACTAATCCAGTAACAACTGTGCATTTAAAATTTTTTTTCATGTGCGTATGTAAAATTAGCAAACTTTTTCTTTATTTGAAAAAATTTGATTACAGTGCGCAAAAATTTCCAGATTTCGGGGGCCCCGTTACGCATTTACTTTTTTTTAAACAAATTTCTTTTTGAAAAAATACTGTAATATGTTGCAGATTCAAGAAACTGCCATCTAAAGTTAAAAATTTTTATTTTAAAATTTTTTTTCTAATTTATTAAAATTGCTGAAAAAAAAATAAAAGTATATACAAATAAATTATATATATATATATTAATAATACAACAAAAATACATATAATATATATATAATAAATATATATATATTAATATATATATTACAAATATCGGTTTAATCGCCATCAGCCACCCTGTTCTATGATTTGCATGGCCCTCAAAAAAACCAATATCGGCGCCACTACAGTAACGCAAGCAGTAAGGGGAAAAAAAAAAGGAATCAGCGTTAAAAGTGAAAATACAGAACTGCCAAAATTTAATTAAAAAAAGAATTTAAGGGGCCCTATGTAGCTTTTCATTATAAAGCTTCAGGGATAAACTATTTTTACATTTAAATATATATAATCATAACAACAACTACTTAATTAGCTCGACACAGTACCAACGTATTCTGTTATCCTACACAAATGGGCATTCTGTCATATTCCCATTACCTCTCCCTGTTCTGTGGTCTTGCTCTCCTGTTCTGGTCTCTTCATCTCTGTCTAGGAAAGTAACATGTTTTGAGGACACAGAACTGGTTTTCTATCCTAAACTCTGATGACATGCGTTGGCTAATTTTACTGATCTAAAGTACTTTTTACTATGTGAATTTTAGAATATACTGTATGTAGCTATCCATACAACTTACAAGCTGGTTCACCCTCTGTCCTCTTCCTCTTAAAGTATTGTAGGATGTATATCTCTGTTAATAGCAAACATTTTGACTAATGTTACTTCTACATAGTGTATGGACATAGCATCAATGGCACATTGAATTCACATTAGCTAATTGGCTATCATTTTGCCTGTTTTACACAACATAAAAATTAAAAAAATTGCTTCTAAGTAGGCGGCTAAATTTGACGGTTTCAAAAATACAATGAAGCTAATGATCAAACTGAGAAGCCAGCAATCTGCCATTTCATCGAAGCTGAATTAGCCTACTGCTACCACCTGAAAATACAAAGTGCGTCTCTGAATAATATTGTTGTTAAGAAGTTGTAGCGTGCGTCAACCGTCCGAAATCTGTTTAGCAGATCCAGCCTGATGAATTCCAGCCCAAAAACCACCAAAATGCACACAAAACCACCAAAAATATGTTATCACTTATCAGTAATTTTATTTCCAATATTTTGCTTTCATGTTTTTCTTTCCTGCACACTATGTTACGGTTGGTTACATTTACATACCAGAAAATAATACACTGCGGCCTGCCGAAGCATACATAAAATAAACGTTTTTAAGGTGCATTAAGCCACCTTTTTTGGACTGGTTCTTTGCCCTCCTTATAAATAAATGACACCATCAAAACCTTACACGACGCGTTGACAATAATATCCCTCCACACATACACTTTCGTTTATAGAAGCGGCCTCCTGTATCTTTGTCGGGGTTTTAACTTCATTCAGGAGATTTTTGGGTAACTTTGCACAACTGACAGACTTTGGCCTTTTACGTAACCATGGCGTGTGTGTATGTAACCATAGCGTAAGCGTGCTAGAACCTGCACTTAAGCTATAATTTAGTTTTTAAAAATTTAATTATGCATTTTAAAAGTTGCAGAATGGATTAAGATTGGAGACTCTGGAAATCGGCCTTGAGATAGGCAGGCAATTTTGAACAAAATCTGACATTTGGGAAATAGTGAGGGGGACAAAACTTAGATTTTGAAATGTGAGGGGGACGTGCCCTGAGGAAGGACTAGAAAGTAGACTACACTTTTTGTCATACCTAAGCAAGCAGCAGTAGGCGGCAGGCAAAACAAGTATTAGTCCACTACACCCCTCTGACTAACAGCATCAGACTGCCGAGTTTGTGATGCATTAGAATCCATGTGAAGCTTAAGTGAGACTTAAAGAGACGTAGGTCCCCCAGTGAACAGCAGATAATTGCAGAGGATAGTGATGAGTCCAGGATAATCATATCCTAAATTAATAAACAATGTCGATATTTGTGATCCAGTGTTTAACTGGCTGTTACTAAATTTGAAATAGTCACATGAAACTGGAGTCAGAACATGGAGCTAGACTAAAATTCAAACTAAATCCTGATAAATTCAGAATACCATACTAGATTCTACCATTATTGAGCGTACTAATACTCTAATGAGGGTCAGCTGGCATGTAGTTGCTTGAAGTTGCTTATAGTCGATTGATTAAAGGCAGTGATTGTATAGAGTACCTGAAAGTCATACTCAGTAAAAGTACAAATATCTTACCAGAAAGCGTTTTGGTAAAAGTTGAAGTCATCGTTTAGAATATACAGCAGTAAAAGTCTTAAAGTATGTAGCCAATATTTATTGTACTTAAAATACGAAAGGAAGTATTTTTTAATCTTAAATGTACTTAAGTATTGAAAGTAAAAGATATTCTGAAGTAAATGCGAGGAAATGGAAAAGAAGCAAAATAAATAATAATAATACATATAAGTGTATCATACCACACAGCTTGAGTAGTATAGATTGTGTTCAGTTTAACTCTTTTTTTTCATTTTGTATTTTTATTGTAAGAAAAGAAGGCACCTTATCGGTACTTAGTTTGTTTTCATTCCAACATAAGAAAAGCATTTCTGGAGATCTACATCTGAAATAGAATTTAGATGTATTTATACCAGTTTAGGCTATCTCAGGATTAGATCTCTCATGATCTCTCATCAGATGCATTTAAACTGGAGTAACAGATGCATAAATAAGCCCTAATGTTTGTTTTTAACATAAAACGTTGAATGCTGATATTTGAAATTTAAAGCTATAGAAAAGAAAAAATAGTCTAAATGTGGAATTAAAAGTACACTTATTAGGTGACAGCAAGTGAATGTTAATGGCTGAGTCATTGGTCAACGATTCATTAAAGCGACTGGTTCATTCAGAAACAGCATTTGACTGTGTTAACGAGTGAATCACTGAATCATTTATTCAACTGATTTGTTCAAAAAGCATTCATTCAGTAAGTAAACTACCGTCCATTTGCTCAGAGATGCAAAAATAGTGCTGTGATCTTTGTTTGGAACTATTTTCGTGTAAAATTGAGCAAAAACAAG
>NC_056599.1:44334972-44335053 GCF_018340385.1 Cyprinus carpio
TATCTGCCCTTCCATCTCCAGTTCTCCTGTTACTTCCACTGTTCCCCTGAGGATTGGGAACTCTCCCTCTAATTGTAAATA
>NC_056599.1:44335224-44335318 GCF_018340385.1 Cyprinus carpio
CTCAGAGAATTTTCTCCTTCTCTTACACACAGACATCCAACATGCAAAAACCTATTAAAGATCATGATTCAGACTTTATTGATACTGCTTTCCA
>NC_056599.1:44335330-44335442 GCF_018340385.1 Cyprinus carpio
GTGGATATTTTAATCCTATTATTTCCACTGGTGTGGCTGCCATCTTTTTACTTATAATATTACAATCAAAAATCAAATGTGTATATCTATATTTATATAGTAAATTAATTAC
>NC_056599.1:44335842-44336238 GCF_018340385.1 Cyprinus carpio
CTCTCAAGTGAAGTACCAGCTGTGTCGAACCTCCAAGGCCACACTTAAGTGACGGTCCAGGAAAGGTGCACGGTGCTTTTACCCACTCAATACGGAATTTATTTGTTCAAACATTCTCATCACTCACACAGACATTCGTCCGGACACAGTTTCACATACACAACAACACATAACACTCTTCCCTAGAGTGACCTGTCAGTTCTACTCGCTCTTTCACTGATGAACTTCCTCAACACAGTAAAAAAGCAGTACCCTGCAGGAATTTATGCCTTTCCGTGCTGCCCTCTGTATCTCCCTAACGACCTCTACAGAGCGGTATCCAAAGGACTTTTACGCACGATTCTACATCTGTTTCCCGTTTATTGCTGTCCTTCTTTAGACCAATCTTCAATGAAA
>NC_056599.1:44336651-44337499 GCF_018340385.1 Cyprinus carpio
GGCTAAATTCACCTTGATTATACTTGATTAATAGAAAATCTTATTAATAAAAATCTTCTACAATGGTCCCACCTAGTGATGAACTGTAAAAATAACAAATTTTACCTCTTACCAAAAGGGAAAACCACAAACAATCAAGAATGCATGATTATATGAGGGAGAAAAAATTTAAATCTAATGCTGCACAAAAACTAACAATGCATCAAAGCCAAAGTTGTTACTAATCTTTGACATGCCCAAGACTGTGATAAAAGGTCAAAAAAAAAAAAATCCAGTCCAGAATCAATTTTTATATTGAAAATAAGTCATTTTGTGTGTTTCCCCCCCAAATCAGTGACATCATTTATGAACTTGGTAATTAAAAAGTGACAATCTTCCACGAATTTTAAACATTTGGTAGTTTTGATCAGGACTGAGGTTGATTAATAGATTTATGCAAAAAAATTTGAAAAAAAATATTTATCTGATACATTTTTACAGCAGTTTAATTTAGTGGATGTTTTCATCCACGAACAAAACGAGGCAGATAGTGCAGAAAGATATTGATTATTTCGCCCCTATCTTGACAGGACATCAACCCTTCGCAAGCATGTAGAGGTAAGCTAAATAACTGCATCGTTGCATTGGTAGTCAAAATGAAGCTTTGACATTTTAGCAAGACGTTTTGCACAAATTAGCCAAAAAGACAGTGGTGCGGAGTGTGTGATATATATCGTCTGAGATAATATCATAATTTTTGTTGTAATGATGTGCGCGCACATTTAGAGTGCGTTCTTTCACTTTGTGATTCAGTCTTGTAAAATGCATTTAGAATGATCACAAAATTGAAGATATGGGGCAGAAAATTT
>NC_056599.1:44338229-44338303 GCF_018340385.1 Cyprinus carpio
AGTTTTGCGTCTCTGAGCAACATGACAGTGTTTAGTTCCTGAATGAATCAACCGTTTAAATGACTCGGTTCAAT
>NC_056599.1:44338496-44338561 GCF_018340385.1 Cyprinus carpio
TGTAAATACATCTAAATGCCACTTCCGATGAAGCTTCTGCATTTCCTCTGCATTGAAAAGATGTG
>NC_056599.1:44338608-44339565 GCF_018340385.1 Cyprinus carpio
TCTTATTATTCTAAATAACTGATTCATTTAATTAAAAACAACTAGTTTGAGATTAATAGGCCTAGGCCCTGTCCCATTTTTGCCTCCCTCCCACTGTTAAAATGTAACAAACAGGATAATTTAGCTCAAAGGGAATCATTTAAGATTTTAAAGGGAATTTGAACAGAATCACTGTTTCACGGCTGATCACTGAAACGTCCAGCGATTCAGTGAACTAGCCGTTTAACATCAAATCTGCGCTGGATACTAATATCCAAACTATAGTGAGACACTATCAATTAGCACAGTAACAAGATCGGCAGTTTAAGACATTAACTTGTAAGCACAAAACACAAGATACTTCTCTTTTCAATATGAATAAGGCTTTATTAGATAAATCTAAGACATATAAACTAATCTAACACACAAGCACACGCACTCACACATTCACACAAGTTGCAGGAAGATAGAAAGTTAGGGAAGAATGAGTTTAAAAGAATGAAAATGTGAAATCCCAAGTTTACAGCAATACGTGAAATTGCATAGACCTGAACAACCATCAGTCACTTAATTAACCCTCGCATTGAGTTCATCAATTAGGTTAAAATTATATTAGATAACACCAGTACAGATGTGAGTCTGGAGGTTACTGGCGTTGCCTGTGTAACGGGGTTCCCTTTGTTGTCGCTGAAAAGGGGGTTTACCGAAGTTGCTGATTGGCTGGAAGTTCAGTGGTCGTTGAAGTGACATATTGGGAAGCCCGGGGTTGGGTGTAGGCTGAAGATGCGGAGTTTTGGGCTCGTTTAAGTTTCAGACGGGCACGCGAGGTCAGACTCGGAGACACGGCGTTACAAAACTCAACTCAGAACACGAAACTCTCAAACGGAAAAGAAAAGAACCTAAAGTAAAAGAATAGAAGTAAAGTTTGACGAGACTAGGTGGTGTTTCTTCTCATCGTGGCTTAGTAGCAGGCGTGCG
>NC_056599.1:44339960-44340040 GCF_018340385.1 Cyprinus carpio
TACACAATAAGTGATTAGAAACATTATAATCAAATGTGTGGGTTACATGTATGATATGGAGTTGAGCAATGGACTGAAAT
>NC_056599.1:44340392-44348838 GCF_018340385.1 Cyprinus carpio
ATTCGGCTTCTCTTGTTTCAACCATGCTCACGATCAAATCTTTAATTTGTCTGGTTCAGGCCTCATACACTACACTGGAGATCAGAGATAGGAGATGGGAGACTTGGGAGTGTAAACAAACAACAGGTAAGTAGACTTCAGGTGAGTAACAATCCAAGGAGAATATCTGGTAGGTCTTAGATAAAACTAGAAAATCTGTGTGTGTGTGTGTGTGTGTGTGTGTGTGTGTGTGTGTGTGTGTGTGTGTGTGGTGTGTCCTTTTAGCCAGTGCAGGTGGAATGAGCAGTGGCAGCTTCTGGGTTTGATCTGGTGGCTACGTGACCTCGGGAATAAGAGAGAAACAGACTAATATGAGCTTATTCTTCTTAACAATGCAGCAAGTACATCGGGTGTTGCGTGGGGAAGTGTTCCCTGCCCGCTTACCTAATTAATGCAGCCTAAAACTTTAACGGATTTGGATATTAGAAGTGTATTAGTATGTTAAGTGTGTGTAACCAAATGTAACAAGAGCTCATTCAAATACTGAGGTGCTAAACCATTCAGGGCTTTATAAGTAATAAGCAAGATTTTAAAATCTATACTGATGTTTGATTGGGGAGCCAGTGCAGTGTTGACAGGACCGGGCTAATATGATCATACTTCCTGGTTCTAGTAAGAACTCTAGCTGCTGCATTTTGACTAACTGGAGTTTGTTTACTAAGCGTGCAGAACAACCACCCAATAGAGCATTACAATAGTCTAACCTTGAGGTCATAAATGCATGGATTAACATTTCTGCATTTGACATTGAGAGCATAGGACGTAATTTAGATATATATTTTTGAGATGGAAAAATGCAGTTTTACAAATGCTAGAAACGTGGTTTTCTAAGGAAAAGGTTGCTATCAAATAGCACACACCTAGGTTCTTAACTGATGACGAAGAACTGACAGAGCAGCTTTGGAGAGCAGTGCAGAGAGTCTCTCAGAAGTATTGGACAATAGATGAGACGAGAGAGCAAGCAGGGAAGGCAAGGAGAGGAGAGGGAGATAAATGTGTCCGCCTCCGTTGAGAGCCAAGAAGAGTGCTTGGTAAATTATCAGCCACTTAGCGGTTGTATTTACATCAGCAGATTCGGCACATTCGCAATAGAAAAGCGGACCTTTCACATAATGGTATAACAACTGTGAAATTACAAACAAAAAATATATACATTCTAAGACATTGAATTTTATTAACATTAAATCGTCCTCATTTTCACCCTTAAAATTTTGGGGAAGGGAGAGACAGCAGGTGATTGTCTAAAATGAGCAGCAGGAGGGATGATGGGAAATGTAGTACAGATTGTATGACAGAACTGGTATGTCACTCAGAACTACTTCCTTCTGCCATGGATTCAAATCTCAAGTTTAAAAGCTGAGCTCAAGCCTCCCTTACCAATTCAAAAATATCACTTAAGAAATAGTAACGAAAGAATGTTGAGTTGCTTCATTGAAAACTTATTGTATTACTGTATTAAAAGCTGTGTATTATGTTAAGTAGAATATTATGAGAGAGAAATGGACTGAGTGAGTGTGGTTACCTGCATGTGATACAGCATTCATTCTTCAGCTCATATCCACAATGAAAGATTACTTTGAATGTCCCCTGAGGAAAGAATTATCTTTGTCGTAACATTAATATAGTTTCATCTGTTGAATGCAGATTACAAGATAGTAATAGTAGTAGTAGTCTAATTCATAGTAATAATTCATGACTCAAAAATTAAGCAGCTTCTCAAAACAGTTCTGAAGCATACTTTGATGACAGCACTGCTCATTCTTTACTGCTGACTCGTAAAAACATTCTCTCATCTAATGGCGGAACAACCAAACTAACACAACCACCATTAACAAACACAAAAAATAACAATATTAAATAATCAACATAAATACTACTTTTATTTATATAAAACATTATTTATTGAATAATAATAATAATAATATGTAATAAACAACAACAGCCATTATAAAAGTTGCTAGGCAATTCAGTCAAAAGTAATGTTACACAGGCAGCACTCTGATATACATCATTGAATTTACATAATCATGATGTGATTTTCCCATAACTATTTGCTCTGGAACAAAATAGGTTAATGAGACCAAAGCTGCCCATTAGATTTATACAAAACAAAATATATCTCATGTTTAACCACTAGAGACATCAGAGCCAGCGGTAAGTTCCAGAAGGTCTGGCCGAGCTGAGGCTTCTCTTGGTGGGTTCATGAGCGCTGAACAACCGCTGACCATGTGGAGCTCACGTCAATGCAAATTTTTGAATAGACGTTATCTTTATTAACAAACAAGTATATTTCTGCCTGAAATCTTTTAAAAATACTTTCTGTGACAGAAAAATAGTCAGATCATTCAGGCAGATCTTACGGATATTTACCACCTATTACAGGGCTTGACGATATGGACTGTCCTATAGCCAGGTGCAACTCATACATTCACTGCACTGCATTCATGTTCCAAAATGAAATATTACGATGTGTGTAAATGGCTGTTAGAGGCCAGAAATGAAAAGAAAGAGGAGAAAATAGATCAATCTCATTGTTCATGATGCACAAAATATTTACATTTAATCGTTTAGCAGAAGCTTTTGTCCAAAGTGACTTACAAATGAGGAGAACAATAGAAGCAATCTGACCAACAAGATTGCAACAGTATACAAGTGCTGTGACAAATCTCAGTTAGTCTAGCATAGTACACTTAGTAAGAATAGAATAGAATAGAATAGAATAGAATAGAATAGAATAGAATAGAATAGAATAGGTAAGTGCTGGTATTATTGGTCAGGTTCTGACGAAAAAGGTTAGACTTTTTTATTTTATTTTATTTTTCTTTAATGGAAAAAAAAGCTGCTCGAATTGAGATAGGCAGGTCATTCCACCAGCTGGGAACAGAATGGCACCTCAAGATGTCGAACACCACCAAAACACATCCGGACAGCACCATGAGGCGTCGTTCACTTGCAGAACACAAGCTTCTGGAGGACGGGTAGGTCTGGACTAGCAAGTTTAGGTAGATTGGTGCAGTGCCCGTAGTTGTCTTGTAGGCAAACATCAGTACCTTGAATTTGATGCAAGCGGGTATTGGCAGCCAGTGCAAGCTGAAGAAGAGAGGTGTGACATGAGCTTTCTTTGGCTCATTGAAGACCACTCTCGCTGCTGCATTCTGGATCAATTGCAGAGGCTTGATAGTACATGCCGGAAGGCCCACCAAGAGAGCATTACAATAGTCCAGTCTGGAAAGAACAAGAGCTTGGACAAGGAGTTGTGCGACCTACTCTGATAGGAAAGATCTGATATTCCTAATGTTGTATAAGGCCAATATGGTCTGTGAAGCTTAACTGATTATCAGTCACAACTCCAAGGTTCCTGACTGTCCTGGAAGGAGTTATGGTTGAAGAACCTAGCTGTCTGGTTGAGTTGAATCTGTTGATCCATCATCTAGCCAGAAATGTCTGTCAGACAGGTTGCAATGTGAACACCTACTGTCAGATCATCTGGTTGGAATGAGAAGTACAGTTGAGTGTCACCAGGATAGCAATGATAGGAAAAGCCATGCTTTTGAATGACAGATTCTAATGATGACATGTAGATGGAGAAGAGAAGTGGTCCAAGCACTGAGCCTTGAGGAACCCCAGAAGCAAGAAGTAGTGACTTAGAAACCTCACCCCTCCAAGACACCCCGATGTACCTATCTGAGAGGAAAGACTTGAAATATTGAAGGAAAGTCCTAAATAATGGAATGGGGATAGGAGTTTATGTGAATGTATCTCTGAGGGAAATGGTCTGTTTTCAGAAAAGTTTACATGGCATTTTCTTTTCATCTGTGCTCTGTATAAGCACTGTTAATAAGTGTAGCGCAGCTTTGTGTACAGCACTAACCAAGGAAACGTTATCACTGCTTAGAATTTAGTCCTATATTAACTTTAGTTTGTGAAAAAAGTCCTTCTCTATATTAGTTTGCAGCTTTCACACATTTTTCTGTGGTTTAGACAGCATAAATTAGTAGAACAACGTCTTCAGTGGTACATTAACCCTGGAATCAGTGCTGTTGTTTACATCTGAGTATCGCCACAATGGACAGGTAACTGACCAGAATGTGACATCGGTGCAAACCTTCTATAGTGGATTTGGGCATCCGTCATTATACTCGCTGTAAGAAGTACTGCTGCCTCTAGTACTATTACTATTACTGTTTACACTATCACACACCAAAGTCATTCTGTACATGCATTTTTAGATTAAATGCAGCAATCCAAAACAGTTAATCTAATCATCATTCAGGCAAAACTTTGCTTCAAGAATGAGCACACTGGTGACGTGATCTAATTGCTAGCACACCCTGAGCACATGTATGTTATTCCTCTTATCCACAAGACATATTGACATAATTTTTCATATCGATGCACATATTAGGGATGCCTCGATACCACAATATTGGCTACGGTACGATACCAGAATCTAATACCTCGGTATCGATACCACAGGTGACCAATAACCAGCCTCCAAAGTTAAATAAATTGAAACAATTTTATTAAAAACACACTGTAGGTAAAATTTTGAAAAGATACTTGTCACGATCATCAGCTGGAGGCACTCCACTCAGGACTCTTGCATTTGGTGTCCATTTCCATTCCCAACTCCATTTCCCATAATCCATTGGCAGGGTCTAACTCATCACCTTTCACCAGGTGTTCCCATTACCACTCCCTATATAAACTGTGTTTGGACTCTCAATGATTGTGAAGTCTTGTTTAGCCCCGTCTAGCATTTCCCTGTGTTGTTCCTTCCGTGTTTTGATATTGGATTGTTTATACTGACTGTGATTCTCTGCTGCCTGCCCCGACCTCTGCTTGTTGTTTCTGTTGTTGATTTTGGATATCCCTGTACATACCTTGGCGCTGTTCCCCCGATCATTGCCTGTTTGACCATTCTGATAATAAAGTACTGCAGATGGATCGAGCGTCTCTGACTCCACGTTACAGAAGACTTAGCCAAACAAGGATCCAGCGTGGGTTTTTCTGAGAACTCAGGCCAGGTATGGACCCACAGTGAGCAGCTGCTTGAGCCAAGTGCAGGGAAATTATTCAACTCGAGGATTATGTTGCCCAGTTTTTGTGAGCTGTCCTACCCCCGGTATCCTTTGGGGGACATAATGCTCAAGGACATAGTTTCGTTTTGGACTTAAAAATGAATCGATTAAGTCCTGGCTACCTATGGAAGTTGAGGAGTGCAGTCTAGGGGATTTTGTGGAATATGCTGTAACTGTTGGCGGATTCTAAGTTTTACTGTGGGTGTTGTGGAGGAGGAACCCCACAGTCCCTGCCTGATATCTCCTCCAGGGTGGTCTGTACCAAGATGTCAGCCTAGCCCAGGCACTGTCAGCGCCACTGCAAGATAGCAGCCACAGGTGATAGTCAAAGCTATAGATCAAGCTTCACCGTTAGATCTCTCCAAGGTCAGGGTCAGGTTGCGGTGATCTGCACAAATCCAAGCCAAGTCACTACTGAGCTTCCAGTGAGCCTAGTCAGTGTCTCAGCTGGGATCATCCAGAGCCCTCATCTCATCCTGTCTGTTGCGCCAAGCAATGCTCCTCTCAGCCTGTTGTGTTGCTGTCAAGGAGACGCCTGCTACTGCCGGAACCTCCAGAGGTGGCAACTGCTGCAGAACCTTCGGGAGGGTTGCAGTATCCCATTCACAAACTCACGGCCTGTCCTGTCACGCCACAGGCCATTAACCTGTTTATGTTCTCTGTTCTCAGTCCCACCTGACCAAACTTTGCTCCCCCAGGCCTCTTTCTCTCCTCCTAGATGCCCTCCTCTCACCCGACTACTGTTTCCCTCCAATCACTAAAATCGTCTGGTAGTCCCTCTTGCTCAGCTTCTCAGGCCCATCATCATTAAGCTGTGGAAAGCCCGCTGGGACTTCCATCCTCCAGCATGGCTGCAAGACCCCTCACCTACACCCTTTCAGCCTCCAAGGCCTGGACTCCACCTCGGCTGCCCTTCGCATCCGCCGGCTCCACCCATGTCTCCTGTAGCCTCCCCTCTCCTTCCTCGGCCAAGTGGCCTGGTAGTCCACAAAGCTCCCGCCTGACTCCTCTTTGCCCCTCCTCACCGCTCTTGGCTGGCGCTTGCCCATCCCACACCTCAATACTCCACCTCCTCCTTCCTGGCTTCTCGGGCCTCATCCCTCCTGCTCAGACCTGCTGCACTCTTCCGCCTCTCTCATCCCTCGGCTCCACCTCAGTCCCTCAGTCGTCAGGCTCCACCTCTGCCTTCCAGATCCACATCTCTACATCAGTCGCCAGGAGTCATCTGTTCCACCTAGGACCTCCTCGATCCCTCCCCCTGTCACCCCTGGCTCTGGGGGGCAGCTCCGGCTCCCCTGCCTCGGGGTCTTCCTCTCCACCTGCTCACACGCTGCTGCTCGGGCCCCCTGGAGTCGGGCAGTTATTCCTTCTCTCTCCATGGCTCTCCCCCACCATCTGTTCCAGAATCTTGGGCCATTAAGGCTGTGGCCTGGGTCCAGCTAGACTTCTCTTGCTCCAGGTCCCTCCTGTCTCCTCCCTCCATCCCTCCCCTGTTACTCTCCTCAGCCCCCGCCTCTCCGCTTCCACCGCCCTCCCACCTGAACTCTGGTCTACTTCCCAGTTAGGATGCCTGGAAGCCACTCCTTAGGAGGGGGGCTATGTCATGATTCATCAGCTGAGTGCCCGCGAACTCCGCAGCACCCACGCAGGACTCTTGCATTTGGTGTCCATTTCCCATTCTCAACTCCATTTCCCATAACCTGTGCTTAGGTCTAATCTCACCACCAGGTGTTCCCACACCACTTCTATATAAACTGTGTTTGACTCTCACGATTGGCGGTAAGTCTTGTTTAGCCCTTCTGCCTAGCATTTCCGCCAGTGTTTTCCTGTGTTCCTTCCGTGTTTTGATATTGGATTGATTATTCTGACTGTGATTCTCTCCTGCCTGCCCCGTCCTCTGCTTGTTTCTGTTGTTGATTTTGGATATCCCTGTACATACCTGACGCTGTTCCCCGATCATTGCCTGTTTGACCATTCTGATAATAAAGTACTGCAGATGGATCCGAACGTCTCAGACTCCACGTTACAATACTATTAAAATAGTTTAATATCTTCATATCTTTTCAGTCTTTACTCTTTATCACATGGTGCAAAAAAACAAAAACGTATCAATGTAACAAACCAAAAAAACCTAGAGGGAACATAGGTCCAATTTTGATTTTGCAGAAAAAAAACAAAACATGTTCATATCGTCACATCTTTATTTTTTTTGACAGCTCCTTTGACAGCTGCAGATTTTTGGACAGGAAAACTAATGCTTACTGTTTGGTTTGTGTTTGGGTTCAAATTAGTTTAATGCATTCCATAAAGTAATGTTAACATGCTAAACTAGTATTAGTATATTTGAATAATAATTACTGATTCATCTAGATTAATAAATGTTATAATACTGTTAGGTCAGGTTACCTAATGAATGTTTACAAATGTAGCTTAATTGTAAAGTGTTATTCTAACATTAATATTAGTAATATTCATATTACTACTATTACTCTCTCTCTCTCTCTCTCGGCTGATTCCTCTAGGGGTTGCCACAGCGGCAGTATAGTAATATGCTATTTATTTTACTATCACTAATATTAAAATTGATATTACTAATCTCTTTATTTATTCAAATTCAATTAATATATTATTGTTTGAAAGTGCAAAAATTATGAGACCTAAAACTTCATTCATTGGTTTTAGCGTGCCATGCAAGCACATTTGAGCTTTCGTGTTTACCGTATCTTATAAGTAGGCTATGTGTGCTGATCAGTGTTGTGAATAAAAGTCTAAATTAAATCAGTTGAATGATGGACTCACCTGTCGATCTCTGAACTCCTTGAATAAGTCAGGATGAGGTAGAGACAAATGCTTAGCCAGATTGGAAGTGTTGCTTCCCGTTGCGACACATGATTTCAAGCAGCGTTTGCATAGTGGTGCATTCACGTCTGTAGCTTCACCTTTTTCATTACCTCTGTAGGCAAAGTAATGCCATATTTCACTCCTACTGCCTTCTCTGATTAGACGGATCAGTTCGATCTTGTTTCTCCGTTGTCACTTTTTTCAAGTGACCCACGTCTGTTTGGGAACTGCGAAACTGCAGCGCATCAAATACCGAACTGAGCAAAATTATGATATTGTACTGTTTGAAATATAATATATACCGGTATTTTTGCAGTACCGGTATACCGCGCATCAATAATGCACATATTTACAAACCCAATTCCAAAAAAGTTGGGACACTGTAGATATTGTGAGTAAAAAAGGAATGGAATAATTTACAAATCACATAAACTTATATTTTATTCACAACAGAATATAGATAACATATCAAATGTTGAAAGTTA
>NC_056599.1:44349022-44366230 GCF_018340385.1 Cyprinus carpio
AAGTTTAGGAATAGGAATGTTGTCCCATTCTTGTCTAATACAGGCTTCTAGCTGCTCAACTGTGTCGTCGCATCTTCCTCTTTATGATGCGCCCCTGAAAGAGACAACATCTGGATGAGAGCATATGTTGTTCTCAGACTGTAGCGCGGTGACGACACGTACCTACGCCCCTCGCTGCAGACTGTAGCGAGGTGACGACACGTACCTACGTCAGGTATGTGTTTACTGCACGTGCGCAAAGTGACGTATGGTATGTCTATAACACGCATGCGCATTAACGTGGTGACAGCGCATGCATGTGTAATTTGCATTGCGTGATGATGTTAGTTGTTTTCGCATCTTGCGTGCATTAAAATGCATGCGCTGCTTTAGTTGGGAGTTCTTCAAATTTAAAGTTAGGGACTTTGCTGTTAATAGGAGTAAACAAATTAAAAGAGATAAAAATAATAAAGAATTTGAGCTTATTCACAGGTTAGGTCTATTAAAGCAGAAGAATAATCCCAGTAAAGAAGATGAGGTAGAATATAATGTCTGTCAAATGAAAAAAATGTTAAAAGAAATTTCAAAAATTACCTTCAAAAATTCACCTACAAAATTGATAGAAAAACTAGATATAAACACTAACTATTTTTTTGCTCTTGAGAAAAGAAATCATAAAAAAAACATCTCCCTCTGCCCTAAATATTAATGGTGATTTATGTACAGATCTAGGAATGATCTCAACTTTTGTATACAACTGTTATGAAGAATTGTATACTTCTCAGTTTTCTCAAGATAAATGTGATTCTTTTCTTTTGAATATTTGTGATAAAGTTTCAGGAATTAATGAGGATTTAAAATTATTATGTGGATTCTGATGTATCTGTTACTGGAAATAGTGAAGTGGCACTTAAATCTAAGGAAAAAGGGAAAATCTCCCAGGTACTGGACGGGTCTGTCTGTTGAATTTTTATTTACTTTGGGGGACCTATTAAAAGCAGCCTTTGTAGTGTTTGTTTAAAGAATGTATTGGCAAAGGTGAGATGACGCCCACAATGAGGCAGGGACTAATTTCTTTGATTCCCAAATCAGATAAAGACCCACTTTTAATTGACAACTGGAGACCAATATCATTGTTAAATGTTGATTATAAATTACTTGCTTAAAAATTTGCTACTCGTTTAAAATCTGGTCTTAATAGTATAATTGTTGAAACACAAAACGGGTTTATGAAGAATAGACACATTAGTTCCAATATAAAACTTGTACTTGATCAGCACCAATTTATTATTAAATCACATAATTTTTATTCATTATTAAATAAATAAATTTTTTTGGATTTTTATAAAGCATTTGATTCATTTATAACAACAATAACTAATCAAATATCTTATTTTTCTTTGGAAATAAATTAATTAAAATGGTGAGAATGCTTTATAATGATATTAACTCTTCAGTTTTGGTTAATTTGCAAACCACTAAACATTTTATGTGTGATAGAGGAGTGCGTCAAGGCTATCCCATTTCCCCGTTTCTTTTTCTTTTGGCTGTTGAATTGCTATCACTTAATATTTTACAAAATCCCACTTTGAAAGGTATCTCTGTATTTGGTAAAGAATTTAAAATATCTCAACTTGTGGACGATACTACCTTATTCCTTAAAGATCAAAATCAAATTCCTCTAAGTATTCATATTATTCAGTCCTTTTCTGGAAGCCTCCTGCGGCTGTCTCAAGTACCTGACAAACAACAAACAACAATTCATAATTTTCCGATACCCAACAAACGTCAATTCATAATTTTCCAGTTAAAGACTGTGTCAAGTACCTGGGGATTTCCATTACTAAAGATAGATCAACACGTCAACATCTACATTTTTCTCCTAAAATAAAGAAAACTAGAATAATCTTTCATTCTTGGCTTCAACAAGATCTATCCATTTATGGCAGAGTTTTAATATCTAAAGCAGAGGGTTTGTCCCGTTGTGTTTACCTTGCTTTATCTTTATTTGTAAATGACAAAATTGTTGTTGATATAAATAAAATGTTGCTGAATATTATTTGAAAAAATAAATCCCATAAAATTAGGAAATCTGTCTTGTCTAACAGACGTTCTGAAGGTGGATTAGAAGTCTTGGATTTCAAAGAATTAGTTAGTTCATTTAGAATTAGTTGGTTAAAAAAAATGTTCAAGAGTGTCGATTCAATTTTGGTACTACATCCCCAATACTATATTTCAGATGTTAGGGTGGTTCTAGATCTCTTTAAAAATGTAATTTTACCCTTCTAAATTGCCGCATTTCTTCAAACTTTCACCAACAAGCTTTACTTGCTTGGAAATTGTGTGTTATGTACACAACTTTTCCCCCACAAAGAAATTTTTGGAATAATACAAGAGCATTTTAATTTGTGGGAAAGTCTCTTTTATTGATAAGTGGTATGACAGAGGTATTGTTTCTTTTGTTCTGGATTTATTTTAAAGATGATGGTATCACTGAGTATGAAGAATTTTATGACTTTGTATAATCTCTTCCCCTGCCAGCTAGATCCTTCAATTCTGTTATCAAAAGTTTGTCTCCAAGTTATGTGCATTTATTTAAGACACCTGAGTTATAATGAGAGGAAAACAATTATGCCCAAACTTTTACTGGATGGAGTTTGTTTTCTTGATAAAAAAAAAAAAAAATGTAACAGTAGATATATAAAGCGAATATTACATTATTCAGTATATACATGCCCTAGATGTACATTTTTCTGGACCAATTTTTTTGACAATATTCATTGGAAGAGAGCATGGTAACTTCCTGAAAAATTCTGCATTTCTAATAAAATTAAAGAGGTACATTTTTAAAATTTTGCATAATGTTTGGTCCAATGAATTCTCAAATTCCCCTTTTTTGGGATCTTTCTAACTTCTTATGTGTTATCTGCAAAAGCTGAAAGAAGAAACTTTACTACATTTATTCCTTATTATTGCAATCAGGTTAAATCTCTTTTGGGAGAACTTAAGTTTGTTATTTATCTTCTTTTATATAAAAGATGATTTTAAACTTCTCATTGAAAGTTCTCATATATTTTTGTATTTTTCTGTTGGTAACCATAAGCTATCGATCTTGTAAATGTTTTATTCATAAATCCAAATTTTCTAAATACATTACCTAGATTTGGTGTCTTTCTTGCAGAGATTTTTGCTTATTGTTAAATCTTTTAAACACATTGATAATTATCATCATAAGCCTAAAAAGAATACTCTAATAAAATGTTAAAGTATTAAAGAACACTAAGGTGTAAAAAAAGATGGTTAAAAAACAACAGTAAAATATAATACAGCACATATCCATTATTTTAACCATGTTTCATCTGAGGTAAAATTATACAGAATTACAGAGTTTATTCTGTAATATCTGTGTAGTATTTTATTTACAATATATTAACATTCTGTTGCACTTACTCACTGTGTATATTGTAATATTACACTTTAATAGCACCTCATATATGTCTTATTGAGCTATTCAAGTGTAACACAGATGAAAATCAGCCGTCAGCTCTAGTGGTGCAGATGATAAAACATGTGTTGATTATAATTTGATGCAATCGACCCGGGTTCGAGCTGGCTTTTGACTATTTTTTTTTTCTCCTTTTTCAAATTTAAAATCACATCAGAAAAGCATGTATTTTCAATAAAAATAAAGGAAATAATCAAAAAGTTGTGAGGGAGAGCTTTATTGTCCCAATAAGGTGGCATCCATTTAATAATTTGAATTAAAATGATCATTTACACTCAATAAGTTATTACTGCATACTGTTTTATAATGTAATACAATTGTAATACATAACATAATACAACTGAGGTGCAGATACTTGCCACTACTTGCAATAAGTAGTATAAATAGCAGAAAATTCTGCTATTTTAACATAGTGTAAATATAATCTATAGACACTGCCTTTCTTATTTTAATCTTTCCTCTGCCATGGTTCTTGTTTATCTATTTATTAACTATAATTTTAACACAGTTCAATTCATTGATCTTTTTTTTATTATTTCAAAGAACAAAACATGAAATATAATTGTATATACAAATATAGATTAAGACTATAGACATGACACAAGAAAAAAAAATCTACTCATTCTGAAATTCACCTCCATCACTGATAAAACAATCAGCCGAGCAGTAGCCCTCAAATTCTTTGGATGAATAAAACCCACAGGACTCCCCTCCTGCCATTCCTCTCATACCCAGGGGGACAGTCTTTAAATATAGATCTCGTCTTTGGAACTCGTTGGGGACACGACACGTGCGGCGGTGTATGTTCTGCAGGAAATATGCAACTCCGGTTCACGGAGAGGACACCTAAATTTAAAAGTAAAAGAACACCGATATTAGAAGCAATATTAAATCATTTGTGAGAAAGGATACAAGACGAAATCGATTTTAAATGGTTATTTTTAAAGATTAGTATGGGAATAGGTGGTATTAGAAAAAGTGTTATTGGCTTTTTCTGGTAAAGTGGGTTTAATTTATACCCGGCATTTACATCAACAAGTAAATTAACAAGTTTGTCAGGAAGTCAAAATGTTGGTTAGGTTGGCTCGAGACAAAGTACAAGCCTGAAGAGTTTGGACGAGGATTTTTTTTCAATGTGAAATTCATTACATTGAGGATTTTTTTTTTTTTTTTTTTGTGATTAGAGAGATAGATTAACTTTATTTTCATGTGCACGCGGTGCATTGGTCACAGGCGGCCGTCGGTTCGAGGTCAAGAGGCCAACGAAATGCAGTTAGAATCTAAACCCAGCACGTGCAATAAGCAGTAAGTACAGGACTCGACAGGGTCCCCAATATGTGCCAATGTGCAGTAAATATACAAAGAAGGTAGTATTTTATGGACACTAATTTTCCAGATTTTAAAATACTTATCCCGCATGAAAGCACAGATCGTGCACTATGATGCGGACTATACAAATGAATTATGTATAAAGTGTATGTACACACTATAAGCAGAAGGGATGAACATATGGACATCGTTTACACTAGTGCAATATGGAGTAAAAAGTGCATAGAAAATAGTCCAGTGTGCCAATGGATCGGTCAGTATTCTGCATATGAACAGACAGTAGTGTCAATAACAAGTTTACTGTTTGTTTGCTGGGTTGTAAATCCGGTGGCCGTGCAGAGGGGGGCGACAATGGAGGGGACCGAACCCCCTTTATGATGTACTTCCGCAGCGCCGGAGCACAGGGGCTTACTGCGGCGTCTTTTACGGGCTATAAAAGATAATTTCAAAGTGACAGGTATTCTGCTGCTCTGTAAAGGGTCTTTAAAAATCTTATTTCGCCTAAAATGAGCCTTTAAAGATGTCTTAAAATAGAGCAGAAAGACTTTTTTAATGTAAGTATAATGCCATTGATGGTTGCATGCATTTAAAAAAAAACAAACAAAAACTTTTTTTTGCATATTTGCTAATTGAGTGATAATTGTGAATTAGTGATGAACAGCTGCTGTTAACAAACAGATTTACTGAAGAAAAGAGAAACACAAGAGCTACAACTGACTTCAGACACAGCCTTAGATGAAATCAATTGAAATAAAATGCATTAAATCTCTCAAGATCTGATTAAACAACCCCACAAACAGCATCACCAGCTCCATTTATTAATAACCAGACTGACTGTATTTCTGTCAGACGTCTAGAGAAGATCTGATTGAGAATTAACTAAGGATTAGATGTTGATTTATTGTTTCATTTGAAGTTACCATGTTAGAGATCAGTGTTTGCTTTAGTTGGACTCTTGACCCTCGACTTCTGTCTTAGTTTTTTCTCTGGCTGTTGTGACCGTATGTTTCTAAAACATTTGTTGTAACTGAAAAGCCCAGAAAAAAAAATATCTTCAGGTGTTACACACACACACACACACACACACAAACAAACACAAACACAAACACAAACACAAACACAAACACAAAAACAAAAGCTGCATTTATCCAAAGCAACTTACAGTGCCTTCAGGCTAACATTGTTTGCCTAACCTGTACCTAGGTGTTGATTGTGTATTGGTGATGATAATCATCAATTATTGAGCTGTTTGGAGTCTAATCTCTGATGAAATAGATGTTGTGTAATTACTTTGATTATATAATAAAAGTGATTCTAGTAACCAGTTAATATCATCAGTTAATATAAGGGACTTTCCAAACAGTTTAGTCTTATGAGAAGATTAGTCACATTGACAGAGTCATTGGTCAGTATAGTGAGCCTCAACAATGGTGACCTTAAAAAAAAAAAAGCACAGTACCAAGCATGCATTGCAGCATGTTTTTTTTTTTGTTTTTTTTTGTCACCATTGTTGAGGTTCATATTCTGATTATTGATGTCTGTGTGTGACTAATTGCTGCCACAGAAAAAAGATCTATGTACATAAAGTGTTTTATATTAACTGGTTATGACAAGACCACTGGCTTTTTGATCTGCTTTCATTGTAATCAACCAAACTAATTATACAACACCTTTTTAGTCAGATTTGGGAGTCTTAAGAGCTTCATAATTGATGATTGTTATCATCAATATGCTGTATAATAACCATTATCCGATAATATCTTCTCTGGGTTTTTGAGTTATAACAAACATGTTTCAAAAACACATGGTTACAACAACCAGAGAAAAAAACAAACTAAGACAGAAGTCGAGGGTCAAGAGCCCAACTAAAGCAAACACTGATCTCTAACATGGTAACTTCAAATGAAACAATAAATCAACATCTAAACCTTAGTTCATTCTCAATTAGATCTTCTGTGGGTGTGTGTTAAATCAGGATCTGATCAATAGGAAACCATAATGGCGATTTAAATGAGGTTTTATTTCACGTGTCTGAACTGTGAGAAAATCGCATACTAAACTCCCGTACAAGTTTAAAAGTCTGAGTGTGTTTCCTCTTTTCTTCAGTAATTTCTGATTTACAGAGTTCGAACAGCATGTCGGTGTTCATACAACTAAGATGAGTCAACCAGCACATTCGTTAATCACTTCAAATTACTTAATTTGCAAAGTTTTAATAAATTGCAAATGGTTTAAATCGAAGAGACAATCTGTTTTACGCAAGATGGTTTGAGTTAGCAGTTTACTAAATCGTGGGTAATTTTTACAGTGATACAGTTCAAGCTTAAGGCTAACATCACTTTTACCTCAGCTAGCGGCATCTGTGAATTGTGTTCAGGTCTTGAGGCCTGAGAATTGTCCGACTCTGTATTAACTAAACAGAAACAAGCTGGCGCGGGCTCCCAGCTGAAGGTTCACAAGGGTTAAATCACAAAATGTTTTATATACAGTTAGTTTTTTTTTTCATACTTAACTATCATGTATCAGTTTTTTATTTTATTATGTCCAGCTAACTTATGGTAAGGACCTACCTTATAACATACACATTTGTCAAATATACGATTGTCAGTTCAAATTATTTATTATTAAATTAGAGTTGTGTCAACTCAGGTGTAATTTCATAAAAGTTATGACAAAGAACAACGCTGTCCAGATTCCGAGGCGCTATTTATAATCTTTTAGATAAAAATAATGGAGAACGGTAAAACTGGTTTTAAGTGATTTCCCAATCACCGACCACAAAACAGCAAGTGAAAAATACGGTTAATCTGGATGTTTCATTCATTTAGCCAGTAAGTGAGACGCCATAAAATAATGCCACTCCCTCTACCAACTCAGCGCGCTACCACCGATGTCCAGAAACTCTTCAGGGTTAGCCATCCATTTGCCACCTAACCATCGTACACAAACCATACAAATGCCAGAAGAATCCAGAATATTAGCACCAGGACCACGGAGACGATTTTGCTTCTGCCGGACGAAGCAGCCGGGTATGCACAACCCATATTCTTGAACCTTGATTGTGACTGGAGCAAGTGCAGAGCATGTGAGCAAAGTGGTGTGACTCCTGTGGCTATCTTGGGTCACCTTGACCACATAGACGTGTTTCTGCATTCTGAATCATTTACAGAGGTCTGATTGCACATGTTGGAGATCCAGTCAGAAGAGCATTGCAAAAATCCAGTCTAGAAATGACAAGGGCCTTGACGAGAAGCTGTGTTGCATGCTCTTTTCGGAAGGGTCTGATCTTCTTGATGTTGTGTAGTGCAAACCTACATGATCATGCTGTTTTTGCAATATATTCTTTAAAGGTCAGCTGATCATCAAGGATCACCCGAACACAATGGGATTATCATTGATAAGCCTAGTTGGATGTTAAAATGATGCTGTACTGATGGGATGGCTGGCAAGTTGAGAAGCTGCGTCTTTGCCAGGTTGAGCTACAGGAGATGACCTTTCATCGAAGCCAAGATGTCTGTCAGGCAGTCTGAGACCCATGCAGGTACCATTGGATCATCTGTTTGAAATGTACAGTAGAGCTTTATGTAGTATATATAGCATTGGTAGGAAAAACCATGTGCCTGAATGATAGGTCCCAGTGATGTAGTATATATAGAGAAGGTAAGGAGCCCAAGAACTGATCCCTGAGGAACCCCAGTGACCAGTTAATGTGATTTAGGCAACTTCTTAAGACCTACCTGTGAGATAAGACTCAGACCAGTGGAGTGTAGTTCCAGTGATGCCCAGTGATGAGAGGGTTGACAGAATGATTTGATTATTAACAGTGTTGTATGCAGCAAATATATCTAGAAGAATGACAACTTGGAATATTTTGGAACAGCAAGGTAGTTTCAATTGAATTTTTATTTTACAATTTAAGTTGTCCAGATGGTTGCTTTGTGAGAGGAAGGAAGACACTTTGTTGAACACAAAACTTTTGAGTGATTTTGCTATGAAAGTGAGGAGAGACACAGGCCTGTAATGGGCATTTCAACAAGTGAGGTGTCTAGTGTACTTTTTTTTTTTTTTTTTTTTTTTTTTCTTTGCAGTTTTTTTAGCAGGTTACCCTATCCTGGTTGAATGCTGTGGGAAAAATGCCTCTGAGAAATGTGATGATTATGTGTGTGAGTGCAGGAGCTTTTAGGAGATTGGGTCTAGAGGGCAGGTGGCAGGGTGGCTGGAGACGCAAATTTAGAAACTTCTTTACCTCTCTTTGAGTCTCGAGCTCCGTAAGGCTCCATTTTTGGGGGCAGTGATCAGCGGTGATCGCTACACAAGATGGGCATACAGCCCCACCCGCCCCACTTTGAGCTTCCGCTCTTCAGAAATCTTCATGTTTTTATACAGTCATGGACTGTATGATTGACAGTGTGTTTTGGAATGCAAACAAGGCGGCTTGAACGCGGGTCGCTGAAATATAACACCAATTCATTATTTTTAGTAGTTGTTCTATTGAATTGACTAGTAGTGTCTCTAATTTTATTTTCTTTTATTCTTTTTTTCTTTTTTTAATGTAAGTAAATGTAGAATTTAGAAGCAAGATACAGTGATTACAGATTATGTTACTATATGTGGGATATTGTGTGTAATATATTATTCTTAATTGGTCTTGTCTGGTGCGCATGTGAAAGCTATAAAGACACCATATTAGAAACTAATCTAATAATATTAATTACTTTATTCATGCAGCAAACTTGACAACTGTTCACAGATTTATTCTTCACAACTAACAGAATAAAGAATCAGCAGTGAATAGAGCTGAATGATAGTAGTGGGTCATTCCATATGTACCTAACCAGAGGTACCTGGTTATTTATTCATTTATTTATTTAATGGATGTATATTTACTAATTAATTTTATAGACAGGGTAAAAATGAAACTGTTAACCAAATTACATGAGGGGGAAATTACTTTAGAAAGATGGCAGCATCATTATTTACACATAGATTATTAGATCTATCAGTAAAATCTATGATTTTAGCCATCTGTGTTGCAGTAAATGCCAATGGTGACCATTCAAAAATGGGAAAAATAACTTCTTGTGTTTTTCCCCTGAAGTGTGCATGCTTGTAACTCAACAAGTATTAAAGATATCTTAATGTGATTTTAGATTTTGCTTCTTATCAAACTTTTAATTTGGCACCTTTATTTTTAAATCCCTATATGGTTCAGTTCCAAAGATAATGGAATATAAATATGGCTCCAAAAGGAAGTCAGAAAATTTGAGCAACAGAATCCAATGTTCAGAAATGTTCTTGATTGGATAAGGAATGACCCTATTACGAATGTATGTATTGGTATGCTTGCAAATCTTTTTTTCTAGAGATCAAAAAGTAGGCAAAAAAAAATACTGACAGAATAAATTAGAATGTGTATTTAATATTGTACAGAAAGAAGCGTAAATAAATAATGATAACAGAAAATATTGACATATCTTGCATATCACTATATCAACATTTTTTACACTGTAAAATGTTACAGTGAAGATGTGAGAGCTGTTAGTGCAAGAACATGTTCATCCAATAGATGGCGTTGTACACCGTTACTACAGCACTGACAAAATTATTTGTTTTGAAATATGAAAACAATGCACACATTCACAAAAGAAAAATGGTAACACTTTGGATAACAACCCGCAAAGTGTCAAATATGCAAAGAAATCAATTAAATATTTAGAAAATCAATTAAAATCACATTATGAATTAACTATAATGTTTGACCTTCACTGAATCACCCATTCATATTCACCAAAAATCCTTACAGAAACTTTAAATGATACAAAACACATATAAAAGCACAATTGAAACATCTTTGATACACATTTGTAACGGTGATACAGTTAAAGCTTCAGAACAACATTAATGGAGTTAGAGGATGCCAACCATCTCATATTAAGGCATTTTAGCCAAAATTATTTAATTTTCTTGTCTTTTGTAATTTGTGTGTAAAAACTTACCAGAAAACCCTTTGCCTGAGTAATGCACCACTTTTAATGCCAAAGAATGAATGTGAGGTCATACAATATAGTAGAGGAAAATATATGGGGAAGATTTTCCCTCAGGGACCCCCAGACAATGATTTCAGCTGAGGGACCCCTCAGAAGACTTTGAATGTAATACAGAAGTAATGTGGGCTGTCTTTATGGTGCCACAGAATAAAATATATGTGAGTGAAAACCACTAGTTTTGTAATTTTTTGCCAAGTTCATTTGAATAGGATTTCATTCCTCTACATAGGATTATTAGGCCATGACCTCCCATTGTGTGGCCATGATATAAGAATGTTTTTACCTTGACAAAATGATCTTGTGGCAACAATATATTATCACATTCTCACAAGTGTGAACCTCAAAGAAATAAAATCATAAACATCTATTGTATCCATAAGAGCTTTATATTAAGCATATATTTATTCAAACAAAAACATTTTTCACTAATACAGCTTTCTACCTCCAGAATCAGTCATAATCACAGAACAGTTTTGATCAAGAGTTTGATCTCACTGTGACTCCAGCGTACACCACCTCATCTTCCTCTTTAACTCTCTGTTATAAAACACAAACACATTCACATTACTGAGCATTTATCTTCATCCAACTTCTGCATGAAAATCCACTACACAATAAAGAACAGTGTTAGGCAAGTTACTCTGAAAATGTAATCAAATGACTGATTACTGATTACTCCTTTTAAAAGTAACCACGTTACTGTTCTGATTACTTTATTTCAAAAGTAATTAGTTACATTACTAGCTACTAGGCTACTTTTTTTCTCCATGAAATTTATGAAATGTCAGCATACACGCTCCCGATAGATATTTGTTATTAAAGCATCAACATTCACAGAACACTGTTATTTTTTGCTAAAGCAAAGGCTGCTGCGTGCATGGTTTGCCAGAATGTCAGCAAAGATCACTGCATTTATAATCTCTAAAAGACATCTCAGTTCATCGCAATCTCACAAATCTCTGTTATAACACAATACATATATTAGTTCATGTTGCTTTTGTGCAAATGAATAACAATTTATTTGTTTTAGACATTTTATGTTTAGATATTTCTATAGGTCTCTAATCCACTGGCACTTGACTCGTTTGCTCTGCTACTGAAATTTATGGAAATCCCATAATAGTGTCCTCCAGGCAATAATACGCTTGCCCCGATAATAGTTTGTTAGGTACAAAGCCAATCAAAATTCACGGAACACTGCTTATTTATTAGCTAAAGAAAGGCTGAACTGCGTGATGGTTTGGCAACCAAAATCTCGCAAAAGAGCCACCCCTGCATTTATAATCATGCTAAAAGACATTCAGGTTCAATCGCAATCTCACAAAAAGTTCTCTGCTTATTATCACACAATCACCTAACAAGTCCAAGCGTTTAAAAAACTTAAGTATTTCTGTACATTATTACAGTCTTCACAAACACCTGCGCATGGAGGTTATTTTTTAAATGAGAGGAAACTCCCCTACTGAGCAATGCAACCTCTTTCATTACAGTAGTAGATCTTCATGCACATGCCCATTTGTCCTGTTGGATCTTACTGGGTTCTTAGAATCCTGTTAGACATTACGATTTATTTTAATGGAATTTTCACTTTGTCGTGTAGGATCTTATTGGATTCTTAATCCTATTGGTCATACTGATTTATTTTAATGGAATTTCACTGTGTCCCTTTAGGATCTTACTTAGAATCTTACTGAACATTGTGGTTTTTATTTAATGAATTCTACTTTGTCCTTTGATTTTTTTTATTCTATGAATTATTTAATGAATTACTTTTTAGAGTAACTTTTTTTTAGAATAACATCGTGTGTGTGTGTGTGTGTGTGTGTGTGTGTGAGAGAGAGAGAGAGAGAGAGAGAGATCATGCTGTAAAAATCTAAATCTGTATTGTAAAATAATTTAACACAACTGATCAAACATACTGTCACAGCCTAAAACCTGTTTTCGTTCCCCATGTGCTCTGTGTGACCTAGTTTCTGTCTCCTGTGTAATTGTGTTATTATGTTCAGGTGTGTTATGTCATTATCCTCATTAACGTTCCCCTTATAAGTTACATTCTGTTTAGTTGTCTGGTCTCGTTGATGTATAAGTGTGTTTTTGCTACTTTCTTGTTGTGAATTACCTCGATGTGGATTATTATAGACTTGCTATTTATCTTCTTCCTCGTTCTTCTCTCCCGCACCACAACGTGATACAAACAGTTTATTTTTATTTAAAACTGGCATATGCTATGCCGACAGTAAAAATGTTTGCATAAGTTGTACTGTTTTTCTAGGTAACAATAAAATTGTTGTAACCATTTATACATTATTTTTCATTTTAATCATCTCACTTTAGAAATTATATACATTTATACAGATTCATATAGAATATAAATCCAATTGAATGAAATTTGCAGTTGCAGTAAACACCATGCAGCTAAAGTACCATGAAAATATCAAAAACATCAGCTGAGCTCTGTGCTAGGCCTATACTGTATATCAGTCAAGCTCTATGTTGCTTGGTTGTAATGCAACATAGCAGTTTTTTTTTACGCTTATGTGCACAACCTTGTGGACAACTTCCAAAGGTTTCACATCATGACCGTTACAGTGGCACCACTTCTTTTATATGGGAAGGAGATCCTTCAGACACAAAAACCACAGGTGCAGTTTGTAAAAGCTGAACTTGGGATCAGTGGATTGTTTTTGTGATCATGTATGATATTTACAATTGACTCAATCTTTCCAATGCAACCATTTCTAAGTTGAACTGTAAAACTGTTGTGTTTGCCTTTCCATATTGCTCTGTAGTTAACAGTTGTCCGTTTACATGGCTCTGTTATATATCTCTGCAGCGTACTCATCTTTGTCAGATAGATCACAGACTGGAAGCATTAAGAACTTGTGTCCTTGTGATTTAGGACTTTTTGTCGAGAACAACCCAACAAAAACGAGACCTTCCAGCTTCTGTGCCTTAGCAACAAGAGGATAAACACCTAGCCAGTCATTGACAAGTTTGTCCACCCCCCTATTTGAGACATCAGCGCTAGTCATCGTTGTTTCAGTAGTTGAGGAAATTTGACTGAAGTATGTTGAATTGCCGTGCAATTTGAGATGGAATGTAATTTGTTCCATGACACAACCTCTTCAGTTTTGGTTGTGGGCCCTCAAATGAAAATGCAGATGTAAACCAAAGAGGTCCAGACATCTTGGACAGGGAAGGGCAAGTGTGTGAGTTGATGGACATTGAAGGACATTTGGCACAAGCCATATGTCATTGGTATCTCCTGCACAAACTTTGTTATCTTGAATGTTGCGGCTGCCAAGTCACTTTCTGTGATTGTGTCTTTTAAGAAAGCAAAAAATAGCATGACTAGAAGTAGCCAATGTTTCAAAAATTTTGGTGGAAGAATCTTGTACAGAACAAGTCCACTGTAGAACAATAGCCAGCCTTCTGCAGCAGCCTTCCCCCTTTGTGCTACTTTCACAGTCCGTGGTACTCTTGGTATATCAGATGGAGGTTTGATGGTAAGCAGCCTTTGATCCACATGCTTATGTGATGTACCAATGTACCAAGGGCTGTCATGGTACCTGCAATTGAACCACAAGTCCAAAGAATTGCTTTGTCACCCCAAGAGAACACAGTGCATGTAATCAGTTGGAAAACTGTCCACAATGTCAAAAAACCAGTGGAGGGATTCCAGAAGGACTAATGGTGATACTGTCTTTCACGCCATAAACATGGTCAACATCATTCTCAGTGGCCATCTGCCCACATTCAATAACATGGCCCATAGGTTCTTTTTTGTGCCTCAGTGGGTGGATAGACTCTGGCATATCCTCTTCCCTTTGGCACTGTTTTTTTTCCTTCACTTAAGCAAATGGCCACATCCATATGCACCATTGAACTGAAGTATACCTTGAAGCACACATTGGGCTGCTGCGGTCACATGAGCATACGTCAGGGAAAACCTTAGACACCACAATTGTTTTTTCGTATGTGGGTGCTTTCCATTCCAGACCTTGTGAATTGACTTTTGTAGAATGTCATCCACAAATTGCTTAAGATAGGTGGACATGTCAGGTTTACCACGCCCCCAACCAGACACCTGCAAGTATCATGTTTTTGAACACGAACATTTGGGTGGAGTTCATTGATTACACATCTGATGGGCCACAATGAGAAAGGTGAAGACTTAAACATTGGAATGCCATCACAGTTCCCATAGTAGTGATATGTCCATTAGCTGTGAAATTAGGGAGAGTTTGATACATTTCACCCTTTCTCACATCATTTTGTTTTCCATTTTGTCTTCTGACTGAAAATGCACACTCTTCTTGTTGTAGAATGTCTCCTTAGCTGGTCCGCCACAGAGAGACTATATAAAAAATGGCTTCTGCAGATATTCTTTTGTTTGGTAATTTATCTCATTACACTTTGTACAATTTTATTTAGCTTTTGCCATGTTGTTTCTTTGAAAAGATGTGACCGGCAAATTTTGGCAGAAAAGGTGAACAGTAAGAGACTCAGATGGATATTGGAAATAGTTTTCTCGGAAGAGCGTGGAGAGACTGTGGCAATATGGTTGCTACTTGGGAGAAATACATTTAAGCGCTTTTAAAAGGTCTTCCACAGTACTTGCTGTTAAACTGTGTCGCCTCAGTGAAAAGGACACAGATTAGACATTTACAGCATGTGCATACTGTGTATCTCTGATCCCTGTGAACAGAGCGTGTCCAAACTTTTCACCTTGTGGAATTAGAATCAGAATTTGTGTCCTGTCAGATTGTCATCCAACGCAGAGTCTACTCAGTCCCTGAAAAGTGTCACTCCCACTCATATTTGACAGGGTCCATGTTCATCAACATAATCATAAAATTCCTCATCTTCCTCACTATCTCTGCAAGGAGAGTCATTCTGAGGGTACCATCATCTCCAATTGTAAATGAGGGAGTGTTTGTTTTCTTCCCCCGCCATCTACTTGCCTTGGAAGAGAAAACTCGATTTCTGGATCCAACAAATCCTAGTAATATCATCAAGTGTCTATTTTAACATGTGACAGTGCTTTCCAGTAATAGGTATGGGCATAGTCATAACATTTTTTTTTTCTTTAACCCTCTGGTACTGGTTTTAGTTATTTTTGTGTTTTTTACAGAAGAGTTTTAAAATTTTTTCTTCAATCGAAATGGCACACAGCGTGGTGACTTTTGTGGCACTTGCTAAAGTATGCAAAATCACCCCATTTGGAAATCACAAGAGCTGATGAATGGGGCTGAACTCTGAACCATTAAGTGTTGCAAACAGAGAGACAGAGTGGGATTTAAGACTATTTTATTGTAAATTGAGCTTGGTAATACACTAGCATGAAAACATTCGCGATTTAACTCAACACAACTCCTAAGTTTCCTTTGACTGAACATATTTAAATACATACAACACCACAGATTTTAAACACCGACTGTAAACACTGGACATAAATATTGCAACTGGCTCTGACGTCGGCAGGTTTTGGGCAGTGTCAGTCGTAAGCAATCAGTCACAGTTTCCCGCCTCACAGTCCATTAAGGGCAGCACCGAAATGCAGATCATAGGCAGATAAACTCAAGTTCTGCGGATCAAGCCAGGTCCTGGTCTTTGGTTGTTAATTTTGATGTTATAATCAATTACAACAATTTTTTTAACTGTAGATCATGATGTCAAAAACTGATTCACTGCATATGAACATTGTTCTAATATAAATAAATAAATAGGCTTCTTGTAATTTAGATGATTTTATTTATTTATTTTCACCAGATGGCACCAATGTGCCTCAATACATCTGGATTTTTAAACCGTTTTTACTCCGTGTATATTATAAAGAGAGAGAGAAGAGTTTTATTTTTATATATAGATGTTTTATTTATTTATTCATATAGTTCTCCGATGTGCAAACAATACAACTGTGACGAGAGTAAATGAGCAATGCTAGAGGGTTTAAAAACTGTTGTGCTTTACAACAAAAACAAATAATCATATCAATAACAAAGATGTGATAAGACTTACATATCCCATAATATGAAAAAAGAGTTTACATGTATTAAATGTACTCATTATTATTTAAAATGTATCTTTCCTAATTTTTTTGAAATGTAATAATTTTGTAGTGGCTTAACTTTAAGCGGTAAAAAATAGGCTCCCTTTGTGTAAGGACCTCTTGGGCGGGCGTTCAGGTTCACTGTACAGGATATCTTCTGTTTCAGCTGAATCATGTGTGGCACTGTTGTTGCACAGATCAAATATGTATGTAAACTTCCTGCATACTAACTACTAACACTGGCGAATAATCATAATATACTAATAATTTCAGAACCTTTCTCCCAAGTCAACATA